>NC_053158.1:204850663-205010663 GCF_016835505.1 Polypterus senegalus | reverse complement strand
AGGAGATTTCAGATTTAAAAATTGATTTTCCAATTCATAATATAATTATTGATCAGCAAATATTTGTTATGTAGCGTATTTCAAATTTAAATATTGGCTTTCAGTTTGTCTTATATAGTGGCTGATATACTGTTTTAATTTTATATAGCGCCTTATATAATGTCATTACTGCTCAGCTCATTTTATTTAATGTAGCAAATTTCAGATTTAAAAATTGATTTTCCAATTCATAACATAATTATTGATCAGCAAATATTTGTTATGTAGCGTATTTCAAATTTAAATATAGGCTTTCAGTTTGTCTTATATAGTGGCTGATATACTGTTTTAATTTTATATAGCGCCTTATATAATGTCATTACTGCTCAGCTCATTTTATTTAATGTAGCAAATTTCAGATTTAAAAATTGATTTTCCAATTCATAATATAATTATTGATCAGCAAATATTTGTTATGTAGCGTATTTCAAATTTAAATATTGGCTTTCAGTTTGTCTTATATAGTGGCTGATATACTGTTTTAATTTTATATAGCGCCTTATATAATGTCATTATTGTTCAGCTCATTTTATTTAATGTAGCCAATTTCAGATTTAAAAATTGATTTTCTAATCTGTCTTTCATAGTGGCTGATATACTCAATCTACATATTTTATAGCATCTTGCGTTGTGTAAATATTGAACAGCTAACATTTATGTAACGTAGCATATTTGAAACTTTAAAATGGATTTTCCAGTCTGTATTACACAGCGGCTCATATACTCTTACATCTTCATTTTATATAGCGCCTCACATAATGTCGTCATCGATCGGCTCCTATTTATGGAATGTAGCACATTTCAAATGTAAATATTGATTTTCAGTTTGTCTTACATAGTGGCTGGTTTAGTAATCTGTTTTTTATTTATTGCCATACGTTTTGTAAAAACTGATCAGCTGATATGTTTTATTATGTAGGCTATTTCATACTTTGAGTCCATGTTTTACATACAGTAGGTACTCAATCAGCATTTCATATGGCGCGGCTCGTTCTTTAATATTCAATCAGTTTATATTCTATTTCCGCAGCGCAGCTGATGATTTAATCCTTCATTTCTCCGCTCTTCATGTACACGTCGTCCTTCTTTCTTTGATGTTTCCGGCATACTGTGGGGTTTATTAAGGTGATCCGGCCATCTTTCTCTTGTGGAGCTCCCTCAGGCTTTACTCGTTCCTCACACTCTTTATGCTACTGAAGGCACTGAAGTTTATTTGATGACCACATTTATTAATTATCAGTAATTCATTCATTCTTTTATATAGTGCCCATCCCAAAAGCTCCTCGGTGCACAATCCACGTTACGTGACTCACGTCGAAACGGCCATAAATACCCTTGATGATTGAAAGAGAAAGTAGAAATCAAAACATGAAAGCTCTTCTTCTGCTTGTATTTCTTTATTTATTTATGGTTTTGGCTGCGGCCCGCCGATGCCGTGGGTGTCCAAGGAGACCCCGAGCTCATCAGGATTGTCTCACTTGTGCTTTGTGACTTAAAAAAAAAAAAAATAGCCCATTTGAGAGCTGTCAGAGTTCTAAGGACACAATGGCGGCCATTGTGCAAGCGCAGCTTGTTAAAAGGCCAGCTGTGAAGCGAAAAGAAAATCGGGAAACCGGGAGATTGTATCCGGCTTTTCTGGGAGGTGACGTTCACAGTGGGGCTGAAAGCTGCTGGACTTGTTAGTGACTTGGGAATTCTGTTTAATTCCCAGTCTTTATTTTTACATTGTGCCAATCATAAAGTATGCGGTGGTCACATTTTTGTTAAAATAAATAAATGAGAAGGAAAAAAAAAAAATAATAATAAAAAAAAAAGGGGGCGGCATGGTGGCGCAGTGAGGAGACCCGGGTTTGCTTCCCGCATCCTCCCTGTGTGGAGTTTGCATGGTCTCCCCATGTCTGCGTGGGTTTCCTCCAAAGACATGCAGGTTAGGCACATTGGTGCTCCTAAATTGGCCCTAGTGTGTGCTTGGTGTGTGTGTGTGTGTGTGTGTGTGTGTGTGCCCTGCCCAGAGTTTGTTCCTGCCTTGTGCCCTGTGCTGGCTGGGATTGGCTCCAGCAGACCTCCGTGACCCTGTGTTAGGATATAGCGGGTCGGAAAATGACTGACTGACCGACCGAAAAAAAGAGTGATGGACTTACCGTAACTCCACACGTCACTCTGATGGGTGTAAATTCTGTGTAAAATGGATTCCAAGGCCATCCACTTAATGGGAACCTGGAAAGAGGGGAAAAAGGGAAGAACGTGAAACGTAAAGCAAAGAGGAAAAACAAAACAGGCAGTAAGGCCGCAAGATGGAGCCGCTGTACGTAATGTGCACACACTCGTGGACCTCACAAATACACTCATTGAGCAAATTCTTAGGACCACCTGAACATGCCAATCAAATGGTGGCAGCACAATGCTTCAAAACCCTGCAGGTACAGGTCAGGAGCTTCAGTTCACGTTCACATTCAAGCAACTGGACCCTCTTGACTCTGACCTCTCCTCCTCCTTCAATATTTTCAGTTTTTGCTCACGTGAGGGACCTTCTATAGACAGGTGTGTTCTTTTCCTAATCAGTCCAGTCAACCGATTTTCAAACGAACTCCAAACGAGGTGTGGAAACATCTCAGTGACGATCAGTCAAGAGCAGATCAACCAACTTGTGTTCTGTTCTGTGTATTGTATTATATTGTATTGTATTGTATTGTATTGTGACCCCCCTTCTTTTTGACACCCAGCCTACCTGGAAAGGGGTCTCTCTTTGTCTTCCATTTTTTTCCCTACAAGGATTTTTTTTTGCCTTCTTAGAGAGTCAAGGCTGGGGGGCTGTCAAGTGGCAGGTCCTGTCAAAGCCCATTGCGGCACTTCTTGTGTGATTTTGGGGTCTACAATAATAAACTGTAGTGTTAACGGGCTTGACGGACTGAATGTTCTCCTCTCGATTGCCATATTTCTTATGGAAGAGAACTCGGGGGGCACCTGAGCCAATACTTGTGTCAATGTGATATTTCCGTTTTATTTATTTATAATAAATTGGCAAAAATGTATAAAATCCTGTTTTCGCTTTGTGACTGGAGTATTGGGTGTTGTTTAATGACGGAAAAACAATTGTAGTATAATGTCACGACATGACAAAAATGTACAAACACGCACATCCAAAAATTCCTGGGCACATATTCACAAATACATTCATGTACAGAGGTAAGCCCACCTACACACATTAAAAATGCTCTCACATCCACAAACCCACACGTGTGCACACACACACATATACAGGCACATATTATATGTACGGAAACTACATAGACACCTGCACACCCGGGCCGTCTTAATGTATGGGCCTGCTGGGCAGTTGCCCGGGATGTTGCGACTTGCTGAGTGGTTGTGTAGGTAGGGGGCTCCAGTGCACTGCTTTGCCCGGGGGCTTATAATGCTGTTAAGACCGCCCTGCTGCACACACCAATACATAGACATGTGAGTACACGGTCACAGATACGCACACACTTAACTTACAGTACGTGTATATACAGAATACAACCACATTCATGTTCCATGTGCACACCTCTGGATTTACATGCACTAATTGAGATGTTTACATGCACATATTTGCACACTTAGACCCCTCACACGCACACAAAGGGGAATATTGTTTCGTTTTGCCTGAAAAGATATTTTCAGATGTGAAACCTCTGACATTCTGTGACTCACAAGCCCTAATATTAGTGATTGGTTTTCTTGAACACAAGCACACATACAACTGTCACTAGTGGAATGTTTCCAAGGCTCAGCGTTTTTAAAGTATCCAAACAGTATATCTATCTATATCTGATTGGATAAAATTACTTTATTACCAGTCCTGAAGCCTCCATTTATAATAACAACGTGAACTCAAACTACTTCATACTAGACAGTGGTACTCAATAAGGGTGCCTGCCCTCTATCACCGCTGTTTTTTACAATAGCTGTTGAACCACTGGCTATTCATTTTCATTAATACATCGGAGACAAAGGGGGTTATCCAGAGGGGAGCTCGTACAGAAGACATCGCTATATGCCGATGGTACGGTACTTTATATATCAGACCTACAAGTATCTATACCGTTAGTCCTTCATGCATTAGCAGAAGTTCAAAACACATTGGGCCCTAAAATGACTGTGAATAGAAGTGTGCTTTATAACAGAGAACTCTCTAGCACATCATACTAGATTGGACATCTATCCATTCATTTTATTGGAACAGTTTAAATATCTAGGGCTAAACATCACAAGTATTTCAACAGAATTTTGGTAACAACATGGAGTTGCTACTAACCACTTAACAGTTATATTTGTTGGTAAGCCAAATCGATGGGTAACTGATGTTCTGCTTTATTTGAAATTGGAAAAAACCTTTAATTCTCGCTTACAGGATCTGTCTAACACTTTTTAAAAACATGATAGGGCTCAATTAAAAAACTTTTGAAAAAGCATTCATTTAGGAGGAAAAATATCTTTTTTGTTTACTATCTGTGTGATATAGTGCCCTTCATATCAATCCATCCATCCATCCATTATCCAATCCGCTATTTCCTAACTACAGGGTCATGGGGGTCTGCTGGAGCCAATCTGAGCCAACACAGGGCACAAGGCAGGACACCAACCCTGGGAAGGGCGCCAGCCACCACAGTTCATATCAATCAATCAATCAAACAATCATTTAATGAACTTATGTAAAAATCCAAATTTCTCCTTGGGGATAAATAAAGTGCTATCTATCTATTTATTAGTTATATAGCACCTTTCACATCTATCTATCTATTGTCACACATGTGCGACTAGGAGTGAGCTGAATGGACCAAGTGGAGGTGATTACCCGCCGGGCCAGGGGGTGACAGGGTGCTCTAAACCTGTTTCTGTTAATTCTGCAGATCAAATACAGGAAAACCTGCCTGATTCAACGTCATTTCCAGTTCTGGCTCCCAGACTGACATCATTTCCAGTTCCGGCTCCCAGATTGAAGTCACTTCCGGGTTACGGACTATAAATCCGCCATATTGCCAAACCGAGTCAGTTCATTTTGGGAACTCAAACCAGCAACATCGATTGTGCTCTCAAAGATCCTTCTGCAGCTAGTAACAATATATGGGTGGCTGCCCCAAACCTTCTTTTAGTGTGTTGAGACTCATCATTTCACACTATCCTATAGAGTCTTTCACATTTATCTATCTATTATATATTTACTTTCACATAATCTATCTATATTATACACTGCCTTTCATATCCATCTATCATATAGTGCCTTTAATATCTATCTATCTGTCTATCTATCTATCAATAATACCTTTCATCCGTCTATCTACTATATAGTGCCTTCCATGTCTATGTATCCATGTTATATACTGCCTTTCATATCCACCTATCTATTATATAGCACCTTTCACACAACCTCTATCTATTGTATAGTGCCTTTATATCTATCTATCAGTTATATAGCACCTTTCACACCTATCTGTCTGTCTATCTATCTATCCTATAGTGTCTTTCACATTTATCTATTTATTATATAGTTACTTTCACATAATCTATGTTATACTGAGGTGTGGCAGAAAAGTAATGAGACTGGCAACGCTGCGCTGTTGTCCTTGATAGAGTCCGTGTATCAGTACCCTCCCATAGCTCAGTGCGTGTTTCAACTCCTTCCGTTAACTACGTGATTTTTGTGACTGCTATTAGCGAAGTTGTGCGTCACGCAAAATGGAACAGCGGAATTTGGAGCAACGTTGTGCCATTAAATTTTGTGTTAAGCTTGGAGACAAGTGTGACGTTGTGTGACGTTTGAAAAGTTAAAACAGGCCTATGGGGAACATTCTTTATCCCGAGCTCAAGTTTTTCGCTGGCACAAATCATTTTTGGAAGGCAGAAAACACGTTGAAGATGAACACCGTTCAGGGAGGCCTTCAACTTCGAAAACCAAAGAAAACATCGAACGTGTGAACACTCTTGTGAGATCAGACCGTCGTTTAACATTAAGAATGTTGAGTGAACAATTCAATTTGAACAGATTTACCGTTCATCAAATTTTGACTGAACATTTGCACATGCAAAAGGTCTGTGCCAAAATGGTGCCGAAAAACCTCACAATTGAGCAGAAGGACAATTGAAAAAACGCATTCCTGTGATTCCCCAGCCCCCTTATTCACCTGACGTCAGTCCGTGTGACTTTTTCCTTTTTCCTAAACTGAAAAATGTCCTCAAAGGAAGTCATTTCAGGACTTTAGAAAACATCCAAAAGAGTGTAACGGACATGCTGAAGACCAAACCGGTTGAAGACTTCCAGCGCTGCTACCAACAGTGGGAACAACGTCTCCATCGGTGTGGAGCTGCCCAAGGGAACTACTTTGAAGGGGATAACATTGATGTTTGAAAAAAATAAAAACTTTGGTAAATAAAAAATCAGTCTCATTACTTTTCTGCCACACCTCGTATACTGCCTTTCATATCCACCTATTAGGTAGCAACTTTCACATCTACTCTATCTATCCACCCATCCATTATCCGACCCGCTATGTCCTAACTACAGGGTCACGGGGGTCTGCTGGAGCCAATCCCAGCCAACACAGGGTGCAAGGCAGGAAACAAACCCTGGGCAGAGTGCCATCCCACCGCCGCCTTTCACATCTATCTATGTATTATATTGTGCCTTTCACATAACCTCTATCTATTATATAGTGCCTTTGTATCTATTTAACTGTCTATATAGCTATCTAATATATAGTGTTTTTCCTATCTATCTATCTATGGCCGACCAAATAAAACAATGTTGGCACACATGCCCTGTGACCGGGGCTGCCTGATGGCTCGTACCTTCCCTCCATCTGCGTGATATTCTTTCTCCTCGGCATTCAGCAGCTTTGCCAGTCCAAAGTCGGTGATCTTCACATGTTGAGGGGTCTTCACCAGCACGTTCCTGGCAGCCAGGTCTCGATGTACCAAGCGATGCTCTTCCAGGTAATTCATACCCTGCCAAAAACATCAGGCATGTTAAGATGTAGGCGAGTATTGGGGAAGTGCAAAGCAACTAATGGACAAACTCCTTTTGCACTAAAACTACACATGAGGTTTGACAACAGGACGATGGATCTGCAGAGCAGCGGGACGAATGATGGCCTTAACAGAGCGAAGTTTCTCGTTAATTAACTGATAAAATACAGTGTAATTAAGCATTTTTAAGGTCCTGTCACATCACAGTATTACACAGAGTAACGCGTTGTGCGAATGCCATCGTATTTATGCCATCAGTGTGACTCACCATGTCATGTGACCTATCAGACGGCATTGTGAATGACATTAAGAATTGTCATTCTTAGAAATAAAATTCCAAATGTTAAATAAACATAAAAATTAGAAACCTCATAAGTCACAACCCCACAGAGTGTATATTTTATTTTACATTTACAGTTTTCATTGTCAATAAGAAAAGGTTCAAAATAAAACATTTTTCTCTATTTTTTTTTTGCGTGTAACTCGTTTTTACATTTTCAGCCCTCGTTCTTCACATCACTTACAGGTGCCTTTCCTTACATTTGTGCCAGTTGTCTTTACAACTTTTTTCTTTTTCTTACCTCCCTCACTGCATCTTCACCACAGGTGACTTTCTCTTTTCTGTTTAAATAAAGAGTTTAGCTTGCAGGGCACACCATTCGGCTCCTTCTCTCTCCTAGAACTGCTGGTCTCTGGCGTGAGCCGCCTTGTAGAGGTGCTGCTCCCTCCGACCTCCCGTTACAGGCAGCCTGCTCGTTGTCTTCTCAACATTGTAGCTCAATTATGGATCCAGGGTAAGGCGGCGTGATGGGACGCTCCAGTGTTTCCTACCCCCAGCTCTAGGTAACCGTAATCGCGCTCGCTAACGGGTATAAACTCGAGCGCACCTTGTGTGGCCCATGCTGAAGCAGGCAGGGCCATCTTAATTGAGCTCCAGAAGTACATGGGTTCACGATGTTTTCTGATGTCTATGTTTGTTTCTGCTTGGCTATCAAAACAGGGGGCCAAGCACACTACTTCGCCTGTGAGCAAGCAGGGTGAGGAATACTCGGGAGCTGTTGGTGGAGGACCGGCTTTAACTTCGTCCTGTGCTTTTTCGCTCTGCTTTCTGTTTTAAGAGTGGAAACAAACCGGACGTGTTGCCACTTTTAACGGCTATCGCCTTTTTGCAATTTACGTTAGTTTGTTCGACATTCGATCTTTCATATCTGAACCAAATCCAGAAAACCAGCCTTTCTTTGGGACGAGCACACTGACAAATTCATTCTTTGCATTAACACTTTAATGCCTCTTTCTGGACGTGAAGCACAAAACCGCACTGGCGGCTCACTGGGCAAAAAAAATCAAACAGGTTTATTTCTATGAACAACGATGCAAATCAGTAAATATTTACAACCCTCCCATTGTTACAGCCATGGGAGACGGTCTCACTTAGCCTACGTCCATCCACACTGCCATGTTTTTACTCTGTGGGTGGAGCTCTCCAAAAGGCGGGGCTGCCGTGACATCACCTGTCCTGTTCATTATCTAAACTCAGCAAAAAAAAGAAACGTCCCTTTTTCAGGACTGTGTATTTCAACAATAATGTTTTAAAAATCCAAATAACTTTACAGATCTTCATGGTAAAGGGTTTCAACAATGTTTTCCATGCATGTTCAATTAACCATAATCAATTAATTAACATGCGCCTGTGGAATGGCCGTTAAGACCTTAACAGCTTACAGAAAGTAGGCATTTAAGGTCACAGTTCTAAAAACGCAGGACACTAAAGAGACTTGTCTACCGACTGTGAAAGATGCCCAGGGTCCCTGCTCATCTGCGTGAACGTGCATTAGGCATGAGGACTGCTGAATAAATTGCCATGTCCGCACTGTGAGACGCCTAAGACAGCGCTACAGGGAGACAGGAAGGACAGCTGATCATCCTCGCCGTGGAAGACCACGTGTAACAACACCTGCACAGGATCGGCACATCCGAATATCACACCTGCGTGACAGGTACAGGATGGCCACAACAACTGCCCGAGTCACACCAGGAACACACAATCCCTCCATCAGTGCCCAGACTGTCCACAATAGGCTGAGAGAGGCTGGACTGAGGGCTTGTAGGCCTGTTGTAAGGCAGGTCCTTACCAGACATCACCAGCAACAACGCCGCCTATGGGCACAAACCCACCTTCGCTGGACCAGACAGGAGTGGCAAAAAGTGCTCTTCACTGATGAGTCACGGTGTTGTCTCACCAGGGGTGATGGACGGATTCGTGTTTATCGTCGAAGGAATTGAGCACGTCTGGGACCTGTTGGATCGCAGGGTGAGGGTTAGGGCCATTCCCCCCAGAAATGTCCAGGAACTTGCAGGTGCCTTGGTGGAAGAGTGGGGTAACATCTCACAGCAAGAACTGACAAATCTGGTCCAGTCCATGAGGAGGAGATGCACTGCAGTACTTCGAGCAGCTGGTGGCCACACCACATACTGACTGGTACTTTGGATTTTGAGCCTCCCTTCATTCAGGGACACATTGTGAGACATTTTGAGTTGATGTCTTATGGTGTTGACTCTTTTAGTGTTCATACAAATATTTACACATTAAGTTTACTGAAAGTAAAAACGGTTGAAAGTCAGAGGACGTTTCTTTTTTTGCTGAGTGTATATGTTACCTCTTGGGCATGTCACTGCCAGACACGGACTATCTTTTCATTGTTATGCCGACGACACGCAGCTCTACATTAAAACCCTTCAGAGGCCACATTACACCTTACTACATGCCTGGAGGAGATAAAGGCTTGGATGAACAGCAATTTTCTACAGCTGAATAGCAATAAAATGGAGGGACTCCTTGTTGGCACCCCCCACCAGATTCGTTCTTTTGACAGCCAGGTCATTACTCTGTCTTCCTCGGTCACTAATCTGGGGGTTCGGTTTGATCCACAGTTGACCTTCAGTGACCACATAAAACACGTGTGTAAGACATCGTTTTACCATCTACGAAAAATCTCCAAACTTCGCCCCCTCTTAACCCTCCCCGATGCAGAGAAACTTGTCCATGACTTTATCTCCTAAAGGCTGGACTACTGCAACAGACTTTTTGCAGGTATGGACATACAAAAGCTTCAATATATCCAAAACAGTGCTGCAAGAATCCTACTAAGAGGAAGGAAATTCAAACATATTACTCCCATCCTCATGGCATCACTTCATTGGCTCCCTGTTTCCTCCCGGATTGAGTACAAAATTCTTCTATTAACCCATAAATGTATCTACGGCCAGGCACCTTCTTACCTTCAAGATCTGATTCACTTACAAACTTCCAATCGGATCCTCAGATCATCTGGCAGCATGCAGCTTCAGACTCCCCTTACTAAGCTCCGTACTATGGGGGGTCGAGCTTTTTGCTCTGCTGCCCCCCAGCTCGGGAATCAGCTCCCCGTTGAACTGAGAACTACACAAAACCTGGACACTTTTAAAGCAAATGTGAAGACTTTTTTTATTTAGGAAAGCATAGAATTGCTGAGATTGTAAATCTAATCTAGTCTTTGATTTAAATCACATATTAATCAGATCACTAGGACGGCATTTTTTCACTTAAGAAATATAACAAAAGTTAGACCTCTTATATCACTGAAAGATGCTGAGAAATGAGTTCACGCGTTTGTTTTCAGTCGACTAGATTACTGTAACGCACTCCTCTCAGGACCACCCAAAAAAAGACATCAATCACTTGCAACGAGTGCAGAATGGAGCTGCTAGAATCCTAACTGGGAAAAGAAAATCCGAGCACATCACCCCAGTCTGAGTGTCACTACACTGGTTACCTGCGCCATTCAGAACTGACTTTAAAATTCTGCTTATGGTTTATAAAGCCTTAAATAATTTGCTCCATCTTATATATCGGAATGCCTGACACCTTATATTCCAAATCGTAACCTCAGATCTTCAAATGAGTGTCTCCTTAGAATTCCAAGAACAAAACTTAAAAGAAGTGGTGAGGCGGGCAGGCGGCCTTCTGCTATTATGCACCTAAAATCTGGAATAGCCTGCCAATAGGAATTCACCAGGCTGATACAGTAGAGCAGTTTAAAACACTGCTGAGAACACATTAGTGTAACATGGCCTTTTTAGAACTTCACTTTAACTTAATCCTGATACTCTGTATGTTCAATTCTTCATAATAATTATTCACAGTGGCTCCAAAATCCGTACTGACCCCAACTCTCTCTTCTGTTTCTTTTTCCTGCGCCACCACCGCCTACTCAAAGCATCCTGATGCACCAACATTGATGGACTGAAAGCCAGAAGTCTACGTGACCATCATCATCAGGTCCTTCCATGAAAACCCTAAATCCAAAGAGGACTGTTTCATTTATGTTAGGTAGATTGTCCAGAGGGGACTGGTCAGGTGGTCTCGTGGTCTGGAACCCCTACAGATTTTTTTTTTTTCTCCAGCTTTTTTTTGTTTTTTCTGTCCACCCTGGCCATCGGACCTTACTCTTATTCTATGTTAATTAATGTTGACTTATGTTTATTTTTATTGTGTCTTCTATTTTTCTATTCTTCATTTTGTAAAGCACTTTGAGCTACATTTTGTTGTATGAAAATGTGCTATATAAATAAATGTTGATTGATTGATTGACTGATTGATTATTGCTCTTGTTGTAGCACTTTGATACTTTATCAATTAAAAGCACGTTATAAATAAAATCTATTATTATTATTATTATTATTATTATTATTATTATTACCTCTGAAGCTCCGCCCTCCACCTTTCTATCCAGGGCGAGTAAATGAGCCCATCAGTGGTACATTGGGGGCTGTTGGCAGTTCTGTATCTCTGAGTGGTGTGGTCGGGTTTTTCTGTGTAGGCAGCTCCTTTCTGCCTATTTCTTTTGTGTCTCTTTCCTTACCTTTTTATTTTCTGTAAGTCTTTTTTGCTAATATAAATAAACTCTTCATTTATAAGTATTGTTCTGTGGCCTTGTACTTTAGGCCTCACATTGTTGTGGTTTACTTACCTTGGCAGTGACATTCATGTCTCTGGTGACCCTTCCTGTGAAGTCAGTAGATGGACTGGGAGAACATGGGGGGTCATGAGGTCTCTGGAAAGGAGTGTGTGACACTCCCGATATCTCTGCAAAAGGACGAAGGTCCAAGTCTTTAGAGGCCTGATGCTTCCTGTCTTGCTATATGGTTGCGAGACATGGCCGCTATCCAGTGACCTGAGACAAAGACTGGACTCCTTTGGTACTGTGTCTCTCTGGAAAATCATTGGGTACCGCTGGTTTGACTTTGTGTTGTTCATGGAGTCCTGCATTGTGAGGGGACGTCAGCTATGGCACTCCGGCCTTGTGGCGCGTTTCCCCGAGGGTGATCCGGTTTGTAAGATCCTCATAGTTAGGGACCAGAGTGGCTGGACCAGGCCGAGGGGTCACCCACGTAACACCTGGCTATGGCAATTAGAGGGTCATTTCCGGAGGGTGGGACTGGACCGCGTGTCTGCCTGCGGGGTTGCCAACCGGGATCCCGAGTTGTTCTGTTGTGTTATTTTATTTTATTTTCTTTTCTTATTGTGTCTTTTATTTTTCTATTCTTTATTATGTAAAGCACTTTGAGCTACAGTTTGTATGAAAATGTGCTCTAGAAATAAATGTTGTTGTTGTGTAGTGGGTGCAGCAATGCAGTGTGCCAGTGCAGGCTCCCCAACTTGACTTGACTTTTGTAAATTTAGAACGTACAAAGTTTTTTTTTTAACGTTAAAAGCCTGAGACCATTATTAGGCCTGGAAGCCTGCCTTTTGAGTTTAGGATCAGGCTGCCTGGGGTGAAGCCTTCTTTTAGATTCCAGACCAGGCATTTAGTATTTTTTTTGAGGCCTTCACCTTTTTCGCCATACCATGTGCTGCTAATCACAACTCTTAACCTCATGAACTCTCCACTATGTACACCGCCATTTTGATTGTCATCTACATTGCGGTGGCCTTACCTTTGCAATCTGCACACACCAGTTGAGGAGGTACTGAGACCCAATGTTGTCCTTGTTCTCCTTCACGTAGTCCAGCAGGCAGCCATAGGGCATGAGCTGAGTAATCAGTTGGACCGTGGACGTCAGACAGATCCCCAGCAGCCTGCAGACATGCGGATTCTCAACGCTGGCCATCACGTAGGCTTCCTGCGGAAAACACCAGACAAGAACATTGGAGGCGTCGATTTTCAGGAAGTTGAAAGAATGCATTTTTTTTCGGCCTTTACTTTCACCTGTTGATGTCATCAACTGCAAAAATCTTTTCAGGCTTGTCATTGTGTTTAGTGGGCATAGCAGTGCTAAGTGGTCTTCCAAATATATTAAACATATGAAGTCGGTCAACAAAGAGTTTCCTGGACACTAGTAACTGGACATTTGTTTTTTTCTGACAGGTTCAGTTCAGCCCTGACTTCACTATAGAAAACCGTGAAGCGGGCAGGCAGCCAGTTGGCCGAGCTCTCTGGAATGGTGACTTTATTCTCTTTTTCTGCACCTATAGGAGTACCAGTTGAGTATTTAGTAATTAGTGTCACCTACAGTATACTTGTATTTTAACTGAGAATTGTGAACAGCACTCACTGAAGAATACAATGAGCTGGACGGTGGTATTTTAATTCCGTATTACATTAACATTGTATGTGTCTGCCCTATCTCCTGGATATAGAGCCCAAGGAGGCGGGGCCACCCAATTATACAGACGTTGGATTGGCCAACCCCAGCAGAAAAAATGGAGAAGCTTCTGGTCTCACAGCGGCTCCAGCTCTGTGTCTTTTTTCCCCGATGTTTGGATTTCCAGGCTTCTGACCACTGCTATTATTTTTAAAGGTATTCTATCTTTGTTTGAGGATTATTGGTTCTTTTTTCTTCCACTTCTGAATAATACGAGGGACGTTCAAAAAGTTTCCGTAGTTTTATTTTTTTATGTAACTGTTTATTAAGAATTAAAAAAAAAAATACTGTACTGGGCGGTCTCTTGGTCTGGAACCCCTACAGATTTTATTTTTTTTCTACAGCCTTTGGAGTTTTTTTTTGTTTTTTTCTGTCCACCCTGGCCATCGGACCTTACTCTTATTCTATGTTAATTAATGTTGACTTATGTTTATTTTTTATTGTGTCTTCTATTTTTCTATTCATTTTGTAAAGCACTTTGAGCTACATTTTTTTGTATGAATATGTGCTATATAAATAAATGTTGATTGATTGATTGATTGATTGATTGACATCACTTTACTACCTTCCTTTGCGATGCATTTTCCCCAGTCACATGACACGACCAATCACTACTCCTCCCTCCCGCCTTCACCATTTTCAACAAAAATATAAAAGTGAGGAAACTTTTTGAACATCCCTCGTATAAAAGCCTCAGCCCCTACTTCTGAAGGCTATGCAGGCTAAAAGGCCAGCATCTGAGGTTGCCTGGAGTGAGGCCTAGTTCTGGGACCCAGAAGGGTTGGTCTGGCATTTTGTGGCCTGCTCTGCCTTTTTTGTTCTTTGTCTGTAAAGACAACACCAAGTATGGATGTCATTTACGCTCACAGACTTCTCATGTGCACCTCCATCCATGTCCAGGAGCTCCAAGTCTCACGTTAGAAGACTGATCTCCTACAATCAATGCACCATTCACTCCACCTATGCTTTAGTGCTACAAGTGAAGGCAAACCTAAAAACACCCAAATCTTAAACTACCTACTAACATGTAGCGATTGTCATCCAAACACACAAATTCCCTGAAGGTCAAGACCTACAGTTAAATTTCAGCCCATACTCTGTGTGATCTCCATGGGGTTATCCACCAAAATCAAAAAACATGCAGACGAAGGTAATTGGTGAGGCTAAACTGGACTTGAATCTCATTCTGGTGCTGGATCGGCCATAAATGTATTCCATCCATCCATGCAAACTCCACGCAGGGAGGACCCGGGAAGCGAACCCAGGTCTCCTAACTGCGAGGCAGTTACTTACTTACTTACCACTGCGCCACCGTGCCGCCCTAAATGTATTCCAAAACTGTTTAATCATTATTTACCAAATTTAAATTATAAAACACATTTAACATTTGCCATTAATTACTAATTTTCATGATAAGACATGTTGGCATCTTTTTAGTCCACTTACATCTAAAATCTCTTTGTTGGCTTTGGAGGAGGCCGTTTCTCTCAATACTTTAATGGCAACAGGAATCTTGACATCCTCTCCTTCAGGAATCCACAGACCCTGTAATAATAATAAAAAATGAATCCTCATCACATGGGTGCTTCCTCCTCCTCCTCATCAGTCCTCCCTAATAAGAGAGGCGTCCACACTGAAGACTTTCAGAGCCCCACCTCAGACCTCGGGTCTCACCTTGTAGACCGTACCAAATGCTCCCGATCCAAGGACCTTGAGCTTCTTAAATTCCGTTTCCTTGAGGATGCGCAGTAGGGCCTGGTTTGGTGCTTCGCCACTTGGGGTCAACGGCTCCACCAGCTGGAAAGAAACAACCACATTCGCCATTTAGCAGACAACGCAGTGGGTCCCTAAAACTGTCGCACAGACCATCGGGTCTCGTCATCTTTTTATCCCACGTCCTCTGAAGACGTTCACACTACTCCCAGCTGACCTTGTGTTCAGCATAAACAGCTCCTTGTAGAAGTTTTCAAGCCCCAAAGCTATTTTGACATTTTATCATCTCAGATTCCAAACTTGCCATATACTGAAGTAAGATTTTTTTCTTCAAGCTGATGTACCAAATCGCGTACATCATACCAAATCAAAAGAAACAAACGAGAAAACACTTTAAACAATTTGCTAAAAAGAAAAATCCAAATTGTGAGATTTTGAAAGTCTTCCTTCCCACTCACCATAACTGGCTCACCTTCCTATTTGTGTGTGATACGAATTCCGGAAAACATCCATCCATTATCCAACCCGCTATATCCTAACTACAGGGTCACGGGGGTCTGCTGGAGCCAATCCCAGCCAACACTGGGCAAGGCAGGAAACAAACCCCGGGCAGGATGCCAGCCCACCGCAGGGCGCATGCACACACACACACAATTTAGGATTGCCAATGCACCTCACCTGCATGTCTTTGGACTGTGGGAGGAAACCCACCCAGACACGGGGAGAACATTCAAACTCCATGGAGGGAGGAACTGGGAAGTGAACCCTGGTCTCCTAACTGCGAGGCAGCAGCGCTACCCACTGCGCCACTGAAGAAATTACAATGTTGGCGGCCCTTTTAGACTCCGATATAGATGAAACTATTTGTGAAAATATCAAAATATTGAAAGAAATAAATGTTTGAAATACATCAGTCTGTGTGTAATGAATGAATCTAACATACAGTGGTGTGAAAAACTATTTGCCCCCTTCCTGATTTCTTATTCTTTTGCATGTTTGTCACACAAAATGTTTCTGATCATCAAACACATTTAACCATTAGTCAAATATAACACAAGTAAACACAAAATGCAGTTTTAAATGATGGTTTTATTATTTAGGGAGAAAAAAAAATCCAAACCTACATGGCCCTGTGTGAAAAAGTAATTGCCCCCTGAACCTAATAACTGGTTGGCCCACCCTTAGCAGCAATAACTGCAATCAAGCGTTTGCGATAACTTGCAATGAGTCTTTTACAGCACTCTGGAGGAATTTTGGCCCACTCATCTTTGCAGAATTGTTGTAATTCAGCTTTATTTTGGGGTTTTCTAGCATGAAGCGCCTTTTTAAGGTCATGCCATAGCATCTCAATTGGATTCAGGTCAGGACTTTGACTAGGCCACTCCAAAGTCTTCATTTTGTTTTTCTTCAGCCATTCAGAGGTGGATTTGCTGGTGTGTTTTGGGTCATTGTCCTGTTGCAGCACCAAGATCGCTTCAGCTTGAGTTGACGAACTGATGGCCGGACATTCTCCTTCAGGATTTTTTGGTAGACAGTAGAATTCATGGTTCCATCTATCACAGCAAGCCTTCCAGGTCCTGAAGCAGAAAAACAACCCCAGACCATCACACTACCACCACCATATTTTACTGTTGGTATGATGTTCTTTTTCTGAAATGCTGTGTTCCTTTTACGCCAGATGTAACGGGACATTTGCCTTCCAAAAGTTCAACTTTTGTCTCATCAGTCCACAAGGTATTTTCCCAAAAGTCTTGGCAATCATTGAGATGTTTCTTAGCAAAATTGAGACGAGCCTAATGTTCTTTTGCTTAACAGTGGTTTGCGTCTTGGAAATCTGCCATGCAGGCCGTTTTTGCCCAGTCTCTTTCTTATGGTGGAGTCGTGAACACTGACCTTAATTGAGGCAAGTGAGGCCTGCAGTTCTTTAGACGTTGTCCTGGGGTCTTTTGTGACCTCTCGGATGAGTCGTCTCTGCGCTCTTGGGGTCATTTTGGTTGGCGCCACTCCTGGGAAGGTTCACCACTGTTCCATGTTTTTGCCATTTGTGGATAATGGCTCTCACTGTGGTTCACTGGAGTCCCAAAGCTTTAGAAATGGCTTTATAACCTTTACCAGACTGATAGATCTCAATGACTTCTGTTCTCATTTGTTCCTGAATTTCTTTGGATCTTGGCATGATGTCTAGCTTTTGAGGTGCTTTTGGTCTACTTCTCTGTGTCAGGCAGCTCCTATTGAAGTGATTTCTTGACTGAAACAGGTGTGGCAGTAATCAGGAAATTGAACTCAGGTGTGATACACCACAGGTAGGTGATTTTTGAACAAGGGGGCAATTACTTTTTCACACAGGGCCATGTAGGTTTGGATTTTTTCTCCCTAAATAATAAAACCATCATTTAAAAAACTGCATTTTGTGTTTACTTGTGTTATATTTGACTAATGGTTAAATGTGTTTGATGATCAGAAACATTTTGTGTGGCAAACATGCAAAAGAAGAAGAAATCAGGAAGGGGGCAAATAGTTTTTCACACCACTGTACAAGTTTCACTTTTTGAATGGAATTACTGAAATAAATCAACTTTGTCATGATATTCTAATTTTATGACCAGTGGGTTGGATAATGGATGGATGAATTATTATTACAGAGCATTTTCTTGTGAAGAATACACCTTTTTCTAGATGAAGCTCCAATGTTTGCTCTTGTTATAGCTGCTTTGCCCCCTCTAGTGTAAACCTTTGGGTCTATGTGCTTTGGAACTGTTCAGTGCTGGGACTCGGAGCCCATAACAATATTGATTAACCAACCACTTACTGCACCATTCATCTCCCCAATGGAAATAGTAGAGACCCCCTAATGTGAACTGTGCCCCCCAAAACTGTCTCGGCTTACCTCTCTTTCCTGGAGCAGCCTGCGAAGAGTCCGTTTCCTTTTAATATGGCGTCTACGCATCAACACGAACACAATCAGGGCGATGGTGACAAACACTAAGAGGCCGCCGACCACACCAGCGGCAATTGATGACAACTTTGAGCTGTGAAAAAGAAAATGAAAGAAGCCTGAGCAACATAACTTCCACATCAACACCCCCTACCCAGAAATCACCAACGGCCTACTGGCACTGCTGGCAGATACTTATTTTGGTTGGGGAATCATTGCCATCAACCGCCATTGCTGGCACGGTATTCTGATCTCAACACTGGCCTCATCCCTTTATTAGCCAGCACTGTCACAATAATAGAAGGTGGAATTTTACTAGTCAGTGTTGCCATCAAGAAAGAAGCCCCAAAACTCCAAGACTGACATCAAAACTGCCAGACAGAAGGTTGTAGATGGCCAACATGACAAAGACCAGGCCTTTATAGAGGAGTGTTCTGTATTCTGATGAAACTTCTACTATATGGGGTTGACGTGCCTGACATAACTTCTCCATACAGCTCAGTCCTGCACCTCCTCACCTGTCAAGCCCTTTCTCTTCAGATATTTTTTAACTTCATCTATCCACCTCTGCTTCGGCATCTCATGCTTTCTCCTACTCTGGACTTCCAACCTGTGGATTTTGCCCAAAGCTTGGTTGCTTGTCTCAGCTCATCACACGTCCTTACCACCTCAATCTACTTTCCTGTCCTTCTCCTTCAGACCTTCCTTTACTTTGACCATCCATCTTTGCTTCGGCCTCATTCCCATCCCTCTTTTGCCCACATATTCCTTATCATCTGTTCCTACCACCTCAGCCTACTTTCCTTGTACCTTCTTAGATATCTCTCCTACTTGTGTTGTCCCTCTCCTTGTCTCATTTGTATGTATGAATATGTATGGAGAAAGAAGGGCGAGGCTTTTAACCCAAAGACCACCGTCCCAGCTGTGAATTTTGGTGGTGGCAGCGTCATATTGTAAGGGTAAAAGGGACCGAGACACTTCAGAAAATCAAAGGCATTATGAAGAAGGAGGATGATCAAGGAATTCTGCAGCAGCATCTCAAGACATCAGTCAGAAAAGTCAAACTTGGTCGTTGATTTGTCTTCCAGAAGGACAGCGATGCGAAGCAGACCTCCAAAGTGAAAAATGTGGAGTGGCCCTGACCTACTTCCTATAAAAAAAAAACCTATGGGCTAAACTGAAAAAGCACAACTGGACAAGGCAGCCCATAAACCTAACGAGCTGACGCCACCTCTGTCAGGAAAGTCCTGGCACGTATTGTGAGAAGCTTGTGAAAGACGCCCCCCTAAGTGTTTGATTCAAGTTGCATTATTTAAAGGCAGTGCCACCAAATACTAACAGGTAGAAAATTCTTTGTTAGTTGTGGCAATTATACTTCAAAGACACATGATATTCTACATGGTGGACCACAAGGCTCTGTCCTGGGTCCGCTGCTCTTTTCGATTTACATGCTACTGTTAGTTCAGATTATCTTGAGGCATAACGTGAGCCACCGCAGCTCTGCTGACGACACACAACTGTATTTATCAATAGCGCCTGATGACCTCGACTCTCTTTGATTCACCGACACAATGTCTTACTTGTGTTTCTGAATGGATGACTAGTAATTTTCTCAAACTAAATAAGGAGAAAACTGAAGTTTTAGTGATTGGCAATAATGGATATAATGAGGTTATTAGAAATAAACTTGTTGCATTAGGATTAAAAGTCAAGACGGAGGTAAAGAATTTAGGAGTAACTATTGACCCTGATCTGAATTTTAAATCGCATATTAATCAGATCACTAGGACAGAATTTCTTCCAATTAAGAAATATAACAAAAGTTAGAAAGTTAGTTGACGCTTTTGTTTTCAGTCGACTAGATTACTGTAACGCACTCCTCTCGGGACCACCCAAGAAAGACATCAATCGATTGTAATGAGTGCAGAATGGAGCTGCTAGAATCTTAACTCGGAAAAGAAAATCCGAGCACATCACCCCAGTCTGAGCGTCACTACACTGGTTACCTGCGCCATTCTGAATTGACTTGAAAATCCTGCTGATGGTTTACAAAGCCTTCAATAATCTGCTCCATCTTATATCTCAGAATGTCTGTCACCTTACACTCCAAATCGTAACCTCAGATCTTCAAATGAGGGGCTGCTTGGAATTCCAAGAGCTAAACTTAAAAGAAGTGCTGAGGCGGCCTACGTTGATGGATTGAAAGCCAGAAGTCCAAATGACCGTCATCATCAAGTTCTTCCATGTGAGCCCTGAATACCATGAGGACTGATTGTGAGGTCATTGATGTTAGGTAGAATGGCTACAGGGGGCTGGGTGGTCTCGGTACCCCTGCAGATTTATTTTTTTTTCTCCAGCCATCTGAAGTTTTTTTTTGTTTTTTCTGTCCTCCCTGGCCATCGGACCTTACTTTTATTCTATGTTAATTATCCATCCATCCATCCTTTATCCAACCCACTACATCCTAACTACAGGATCATGGGGGTCTGCTGGAGCCAATCCCAGCCAACACAGGGTGCAAGGCAGGAAACAAACCCCGGGCAGGGTGCCAGCCCACCGCAGGGCACACACACACACACACACCAAGCACACACTAGGGACAATTTAGAATCTCCAATGCAGCTAACACCTCTGGAGTACCTGGAGGAAACCCACGCAAACACGGGGAGAACATGCAAACCCCATGCAGGGAGGACCTGGGAAGCGAACCCAATGTTAATTAGTGTTCCCTAATTCTATTTTCTTATTTAGTCTTTTTTTTCTTTCTTCATCATTTGTATGAAAATGTGCAATAGAAGTAAATGTTGTTGTTGTAACAAAAGTGTAAGGAAACCCACTGAACACAGGAGATGGAAAATAAAGGCTGAAATCAATCGGTCTCTTAGCTATTCTTTTGGCATTTATGGAAGTCGATCCCCTAACTGGCTTGACCAAGTGAACGACACGGTGGTGACATGACATGCGTGGAGTCGAGAGACATTGAGTTTGACAGTCTGCGGCCGAGGTGGATGGAAACATTGAGATTTCAAACACTACAGAATTAAAATGGACAGGCGCTCTGTTCAGGCAGGTTTACCTTGGGTGATCACATCCAGAAAGTTCAGGTCCAGTACACCTGTAAGGAGAAATAAATGGAATCAGATCAGAACAGAAAGCGAGGTTTCCACAACCCGGTCAGCAAAGGCATTCTGAGGCTTTATCGGCTTTAGGAGATTCATCTAAACTTCCTTTTGAAAAAGGGGTGTGGTCTAAGCCCTGCCCTTTGCTCCGCCTGTGAAGACTAAATTTGTTATTCCTGCCCCCTTCCCTTTTAATTGTTCATCATGTCATTTTCAAACCTGCTTTATCCAGACCAGGGCCTGGGGGTGGAGCCTATTTCAGGTAACATAGGGTGCAAGGCAGGAACAAATGGCGCCAGTCCTTTACAGAGACCACACACCCCCCCCCACACACACACACACAGGCCAGTTCACCTAACCTGCATGTCTTTGGATGGTGGAAAGAAACCCACACCATCACGGGGAGAACATGCAAACTCCCAGAACACAAATCCTGGTCTTCTACCACTGCGCCACCATGCCACCCTCATTATGGAATGGCCAAGTCCATTTTCAGATTGACTTGGTGGTTTCTTACCCTGACACAATAAACACATACACATAAGACAACCATTGTATAAAAAGATAAAAAGAATTCAAGAGATTCATTAGGTGAGTATTGCCCTAGACAAATAGTACTTTAACGGTCTCCAAGGAGAATGTGCTAATAGCTGAAGTAAAACTTAAAAGAACAAGAAGACTGAAGAGTAATGCTGACAGGTGGGCATGATGGGGCGGCCCAAGTGCAAATTGTGTAAAGTACAAAGCTTGGGCAGTAGTGAGCTAAGGAGAGACCAGGCGAGAGAAAAGCGAGGTCAACAGATCAGGAGGCGTTGAGGACAGGCTGGCGGTGGGAAGGTAAACAGCTGTAGAAAGTTACAGTAGCTGAGGTTAGTGGGAACAGTGGGAAGGGAAGGGAGAGATGGGCGAAGTTCGTAGGCTGGTCAGTCGATCCAATAGGCAAATATTTATTTAAAACTGATAGGCAGGCAGGAAGTTACACAAATCAATGTGAATTGGCAGGTGACATCAGTCCACGGTAGAGCTAGAAAGGTGACGTCTGTACGTGGAAGGGAACGTCTGAGAGGCAGGCAGGCAGACAGAACCGGAAAGACTGACAGGTAGAGCAGAGCTTTGAAAAGGCTAAGAAAAAGACACATTAAGGCCAATTTCAGACGGGTTTATAGGTGAAATTAAAAAGGGGCATGGAATTAGAAGTCTAATCAGAAGACAAGTGATAGGTGCACAAGTGTGATATATACATATATATACATACACACATACATATATATATATACAGTATATACACACACTCACCTAAAGGATTATTAGGACCACCATACTAATCCGGTGTTTGACCTTCAGAACTGCCTTAATTCTACGTGGCATTGATTCAACAAGGTGCTGAAAGCATTCTTTACAAATGTTGGCCCATATTGATAGGATAGCATCTTGCAGTTGATGGAGATTTGTGGGATGCACATCCAGGGCACGAAGCTCCCGTTCCACCACATCCCAAAGATGCTCTATTGGGTTGAGATCTGCTGACTGTGGGGGCCATTTTAGTACAGTGAACTCATTGTCATGTTCAAGAAACCAATTTGAAATGATTCGAGCTTTGTGACATGGTGCATTATCCTGCTGGAAGTAGCCATCAGAGGATGGGTACATGGTGGTCATGAAGGGATGGACATGGTCAGAAACAATGCTCAGGTAGCCCGTGGCATTTATTGGCACTAAGGGGCCTAAAGTGTACCAAGAAAACATCCCCCACACCATTACACCACCACCACCAGCCTGCACAGTGGTAACAAGGCATGATGGATCCATGTTCTCATTCTGTTTACTCTACCATTCGAATGTCTCAACAGAAATCGAGACTCATCAGACCAGGCAACATTTTTCCAGTCTTCAACTGCCCAATTTTGGTGAGCTTGTGCAAATTGTAGCCTCTTTTTCCTATTTGTAGTGGAAATGAGTGGTACCCGGTGGGGTCTTCTGCTGTTGTAGCCCATCCGCCTCAAGGTTGTGCGTGTTGTGGCTTCACAAATGCTTTGCTGCATACCTCGGTTGTAACGAGTGGTTATTTCAGTCAAAGTTGCTCTTCTATCAACTTGAATCAGTCGGCCCATTCATTCTCCTCTGACCTCTAGCATCAACAAGGCATTTTCGCCACAGGACTGCCGCATACTGGATGTTTTTCCCTTTTCACACCATTCTTTGTAAACCCTAGAAATGTTTGTGCGTGAAAATCCCAGTAACTGAGCAGATTGTGAAATACTCAGAGCGGCCCGTCTGGCACCAACAACCATGCCACGCTCCAAATTGCTTAAATCCCCTTTCTTTGCCATTCTGACATTCAGTTTGGAGTTCAGGAGATTGTCTTGACCAGGACCACAGCCCTAAATGCACAACTGCCATG
This sequence comes from Polypterus senegalus, assembly GCF_016835505.1. Classification (NCBI taxonomy): domain Eukaryota; kingdom Metazoa; phylum Chordata; class Cladistia; order Polypteriformes; family Polypteridae; genus Polypterus; species Polypterus senegalus. The sequence goes on along the minus strand of NC_053158.1, from coordinate 204,986,767 downwards.
TGATTGGTTGATTAGATAATTGCATTCATGAGAAATTGAACAGGTGTTCTTAATAATCATTTAGGTGAGTGTATATATATATATATATATGAGTAACAAAGGCGCTATATAGGCGCCTGACCCGACACAGATGGACACGGAGGCACGTATAAAAACACAGACTTTATTTTTTCTCTTCTTCTCTTCCCCATGCCACACAGCCCAAACACAATCCCAAAGCACAAACACAATACCACAACCCACTTTTTTTCTTCTTCTATTCCACCACTCCTTCCTCCCAACTCTGGCTCCTCGAGTGGTGGTGGCTGGCCCTTTTTTATAACCCACCCGGAAGTGTTCCCAGTGCTTGATCACCTGGTCCTAATTGCACCTCCGGGTGGGGCTGAAGATTCATCCAGCCAGGCTGCTGAGTCCATGCAGCTCCCCCTAGCGGCCATCCGAGACCCCAACAAGGCTGTAGAGGACTCCATCTCCCATGGAGCCCTGCGGGTGGTTGGGGAATCACCGTCAGCCAGGGAGGATGCCACTGGACTGCCCATGGTGGCTTCCCCGGAACATAAGCAGCAGGGGCGTCACTGCCAGGCATGGAACCCGGCTGTCCTTCACAATATACACACACACACAGAAACAGGGGAGGTCAAAAGCAGGGTTACAGTTCTGAGTATGTGAAACACAGCATTTATTCTTGTATTATTATTTAATTAATTGTTGTATTATTTATTGTGTTATTTGTCTTCTTCTTCTTATTCTTATTATTAAAGTGTGCTTGAGTGTAGCAGTCATAACCTGCATGTTTTTTTCTATTCCAACAACTGTAAACCTACTGGTGCCCACCCCTGTACAAAACAAAATCTCACACAACTCGTGTTGCGTAATCCACATGTCATGTCCATTAGCTTTGCACTAGGAATGGCCAACAAGTTTAAAGAGGATGACCAGGAGAGGAAATGTAAAAATGGGCATAAAGTCAAAACCAAAAACCCCCCTGGCCACTATGGTGACAGCTGACAGCTCTGTCTATCCAACTCATTATAATAACTATTCATGGTGACTCTAAAATCTGTACTAACCCCTACTCTCTCTTCCGTTTCCTTTTCCGGCATCCTTTTGGTGGTGGCGCAGCGTGATGTTCCAACAATGATGGATGGATTAAAAGCCAGAAGTCTGTTTGACCATCAGCATCAAGTGACTCCGTGAGAACCCTAACTACAAAGAGGACTCTTTCATTTATGTGAGGTAGAATGCCCAGAGGGGACTTGGCGGTCCCGTGGCCTGGAACCCCTGCAGATTTTAGTTTTTTTCTCCAGCCGTCTGGAGTTTTTTTTTTTCTGTTTTTTCTGTCCACCCTGGCCATCGGACCTTACTCCTTTTCTATGTTAACTAATGTTGCCTTATTTTAATTTCTTATTTTTCTTTTCTTCAGTATGTAAAGCACTTTGAGCTACTTTTTGTATGAAAATGTGCATTAGAAATAAATGTTGTTGTTGATACTGACCCTTGGGTGCAGTTTGGATGGCACAGCTGGCACTCCTTGTTCTCGTCCGAGTACTTCCAGATGATTGTGTCTTTTTCTCCCGGAACACCAGCAGGACATTTGTGAACACAGTGGGGTCCATCCTTGAAATGAGCGCACTCTGTGCACTGGTCGTGACCCTGAGGAGTGGAACAGTTAAGAGACTCTGAGATCATTTTGTACGTCACCGCTGCTTTAAGTGTTAGTAGCTCTGCAATCTGCACTCAATGACCCCCCCCCCCATCATAACAAAGTGAGAACCTGGTTTGTACATTTATTAAAAAAATCAAAAAGTGAAGTCTCTCATTCATAGAAGCTGTAACCACCATGGGACACCACTGAGCCACAAACTGCAGACACACTGTGGTCCAATATGACTCTGAGACAAAATAAAAGATATTTATTTACCCAAGACACTGTGTAAAGAACAATGAACTAACCACAATACAAAAATGGATTCTTCCTCCTTCTGCCTTGAGTGTTGCCTGCTGCCTCCCCACTCTGACTCCTGCCAATGCCTCTCTTTTAAAGTCGACATAGGAACTGCTTCCTGGCTTCCCGTTTCAGTCCTTTGAAGCACTTCTGGGTCATCCATGAAGCAGGGCAGCCCTTGCATGGCAGTGTCCTCTAGTGGTTTTCATACCACCCTGCAGGTGTTCTAAAGTGACCCAGCCCTGAAGAACACTGCCACCTATTGAATGGGGGGGCAGTGGCACAGCTAGCTTGCTGAAGGCCCCTGTGCAGCCCCCTAAGGTGGCCCCTCCTGTATAGAATAACTGTTAATAATTTATTTGCAACTAGATCCTAGGGGCCGGCTGGGCAGTGGCGTCCGTGACCACGTCACTATCAGATCACACACTGGTGACAATCAAACCAGCTCTCTAAATGGAGTTTGTTATAACTTTTTTAATCGCTTTATTACAGCCACTGTAAGTTAGCAAAAATAAAAAATTATGGGAATGGAATGAGGGAGTTGTGGGTAATACTAGTAGAATATAAAGATATGTAAAACACGGCCCCCGCTTCCTTTTCTAAGTCAACTTTGTGAAGGGAGATGATTCAAATATAATGTAACGTTGCAGATGATACCAAGATAGGTGGATTAGCAGATAATTTGGAATTTGTTATATCATCACAGAAGGACTTGGATAGCATACAGTCTCGGGCAGATTTGTGGACGATGAAATTTAATGTCAGTAAATTTAAAGAATTACACATAGGAAGTAAAAATGTGAGGTTTGAACACACAATGGGCGGCCGGAAAATCGAGAGGCCACCTTATGAGAAGGATTTAGGAGTCATGGTGGACTCTAAGCTATCAACTTCACCGACGGTGTTCAGAAGCCATTAAGAAGGCTAACAGAGTGTCAGGTTATATAGCGCCTTGACGTGTGGAGTACAAGTCACAGGAGGTTCTGCTCAGTCTTTATAACACACTGGTGAGGCCTCATCTGAAGTCCTGTGTGCAGTTTGGGTCTCCAGGCTATGAAAAGGACATAGAAGTGCTAGAGATGGTCCAGAGAAGAGCAACTAGGCTGATTCAGGGCTATCGATGGATGAATTTTGAGGAAAGAGTAACACTAAAATTACCAGAGCCTACGAAAAAACTTGTAGATCCGTCCCACCTTAAATCGCTTCTCACCTCTCCATCAGCGTCTTTTGTCCTTTAAATGTGTCGATAAGCACCAAGCAGCCTGCTATCACATCCCCCACCGGCACACAGTTTTCTCAGCTCAAGTGTGTTGACCTGCGTGTCAGTTGCTTGGAGTTGTAAAGAGTGAGAAGTCAAGCAAAATGACACCTTTTATAAATATTATATCATTATTTGTAACATGCATTTCATGTGTGTTCCGTGTCTACAACAGTCTATGTACAGTAAACACATCATTAAAACAGAAACATTTTTCATGTTTTAGTAATAATTGACAAAATGTAGACAAAAAGTGTATAATGCGTTAAGCCTGATTTCCAAATATAAATATAAGTGCCATGAAAAGTGCACGCGGACACTTTGGATACCGTTGTGCCACCAAAGCAGTCCTAGTACAGTCGTGTCAATGTTGCACCCTAACGCGGGCTTTTTTCTGCAGTTATATTCTTGAATAGAAGCGCACTTGTTCTGTTATATTTGTATCTTTTGTGAAAGTGTTTGATATTTCAAATATATCAATATATCAAAGTCATCCACATGATCTGGATTTGCATAATTAGATCAGGACTACCCTGTATGTGTATATATATATATATACTAGCAGAATACCCGAGCTTCGCAGCAGAGAAGTAGTGTGTTAAAGAAGGTACGAAAAAGAAAAGGAAAAATTTGAAAAACAACGTAACTTGATTGTTAAAGTAATTGTTTTGTCATTGATATGAGTGTTGTTCTCATATCTATCTATATATATATATCTATATCTATCTCTATATATATATATATATATATATATATATATATATATATATATATATATATATATATCTCCGCGCTTGGCAGCAGAGAAGTAGTGTGTTAAAGAAGGAAAGAGAAAGAAAAGGAAACATTTTGAAAATAACGTAACATGATTGTCAAAGTAATTGTTTTGTCACTGTTATGAGTGTCGCTGTGATATATATATATAGCAAAATACCCGCTTAGCGATGTCATGTGTTAAAGAAGTTATGAAAAGAAAAGGAAACATTTTAAAAATAATGTAACATGATTGTCAAAGTAATTGTTTTGTGTATTTGGCGGCAGCGTCACAAAGTTTTTTCTAGCTGCATCAGAAAATGTACCACAACGTCTGACACGCCTCCTTTTACTGTTTTCTCACAGCTTGGATTGCTGCTGTCATATATATACACACATACATACATACATACATATATACACATACATATCTTCATATCTACATATCTATATACATATCTACATATACACATATATATATATACATACCTATCTACATCATATATACACATACATACACACACACAAAATATATATATATGTGTGTATGTATGTATGTGTGTGTGTGTGTGTGTGTGTGTGTGTATGTATATATATATATATATATATATATATAATGTAGATAGGGGTGTGTGTGTGTTTATATATATATACACACATACATACATATATATATACACATACATATACTTGTGTGTATGTTTGTATGTGTCTATATGTGTGTGTATAGCTTTGGTCACTGAGTGCAAGGGAAAAATAATAAAATATAGTCTATAAGTTATTAAACAGTAAAACATTAACGTTTTAAGAAGTACAGGTACATTGAGCACTACTGGAGTGGTTGGGGTAAACTACATTTTAAAGACTGTGTAACACAACAGGTAAGTAACTAACAGCAGCTAAAATGTATATGGATCATCTCTCGGTAGTAGATCCCTTTTGAAAGGCGCTACACGACGGCTGTGGTATAGAAATTACATTTTCTATGTGAGCGCTCAAATTTGTGCCTCTGGTAATGTGCCTTACCGGCATTTAAAGAAAATTAGTTTTGTGTCCTCTGCACTGTTAAGAGAGAAAGGCTTTGGTTTGGGATAAAAGGTGTAAAGAAAGGAAAGTTGCCTTTTCTTTTATATAGTATAGAGAGATGTGTTCGCTGACGTTATGATCGCCTTTTGGGGACAGTCGCGTGGGTCTTGTGTAGACTGGTGAGACGCCCCGCCATTAATCGGCTGTGATGGCACTGTCAGTCCTCCACTGTGTGCGTGTCTTCATAATCCGGTGAGGACCTCATAATCGTATACGTGCAAAAGAAAGTGTGAATCGCCTTAATATTATTTTCCGTGGTGTAGAAAAGGGGTCCGTGTTTGCACTTGTCTGGGCTATAGCGCAGGGGAGGATGAAAAAATTAAAAGTGCTCACTTTGACTTAAGGCAGAAGCGCAGTCAGCGTCTCAAAGGCCGGCACAGCTATGCACGCGCTGGCTGCTCGACTTTTGCTGGGCAGGAGACCCAGTTTTGCAGACACGCTCATGATATCAAAAGTCTCAGCGCTCTTTGGAGGTCATTCATATATTATATATATAGCAAAATACCCGCGCTTCGCAGCGGAGAAGTAGTGTGTTAAAGAAGTAATGAAAAAGAAAAGGAAACATTTTAATAATAACGTAACATGATTGACATTGTCATGAGTGTTGCTGTCATATATATGCCTGCCTAAATAAGTCACCCTCGCTTTGCTCTTACTTTTTTACCGTTCATTTAATCATGGCTAGTGGCGGAAAAATTATAAAATGGAAGGAGGATGGCTTTACCAAAACAATTATTGATGGCGAATCGATTATTCATAAAGCTTGAATTGGTGATCTGTTTTTCTGTGTTAACCTCATATTTTTCATACTTCTTCTCAAACTAAGGTGGTGCGAGGGTAAAATGAATCGGGATGCTGATCAATGTAATCGTGTACCAGGAAATCATGCATTGACAAAAGCTCCCCTTTGCTTGTAATGCAAAGTGTGATTAAATGCATTATTTTTAACGTTATGGAGCACATGCATCAAGCTTCTCAGCTGTGCTTGTGCTAAGAAAAGGAAAGATTTTAAAAATAACGTAACACGATTGTCAATGTGACCTTTTGTAAGTAGTGCCTGGAGGATTCAGTGTGGAGAAACTCTAGAGACAGCGTGTGTATTAACTTGTGGATTTTTCTGTGAGTATTTGGTGGCAGTCTGACGAAGTTGCTTCGAAAGACGGCATTAGCCTGAGCTCAGCTCAGACCGAAATTAGATGAATGGGAGGGAGATGATGACGTGACTCCCCACCGCCTTAACTGTCAATCCCCACAAACACAGTCTCGGAATTTGCATAAGCACACCCCTTCACCTACAATTTTAACTTAGTTACAAAGTGATCAAAACTCTCGCTTATATCCTCGTCCTCTCATTAAACTTGTATCCCGCATTACCTGTGGGCATGTGAAACGCCAGCGTAGCCTGTCTATGAACTTAATTTAAAGTTTAGGTTTACACCTTGCTTTCTTCCGAGGTAGCAGCACTCATGAATATGGTAGTATATGTCACTCGCCGCTTCTTATTGTTTCGCTGCCTTCTCAATTATATAATGCATGTTTTCTTAAGCGCTTTTGGAGGTCTTCCTGGTTTTCTACGCACTGCGTTGACAGTCAGTTCACGTGATTACGTGGGAGGCGTGATGATGTCACACGAAACTCCGCCCCCCCACGTCATTCCAGCTCAACTCCATTACAGTTAATGGAGAAAAATACCTTCCAGTTATGACCATTAGGCGTAGAATTTCGAAATGAAACCTGCCCAACTTTTGTAAGTAAGCTGTAAGGAATGAGCCTGCCAAATTTCAGCCTTCTACCTACACGGGAAGTTGGAGAATTAGTGATGAGTCAGTGAGTGAGTGAGGGCTTTGCCTTTTATTAGTATATATATATATATGTATATATATATTACTAGCAAAATACCCACGCTTCAGCGCAAAGTACTGCCTTAAAATTTTTATTAAGAAGAAAATTAAACCTTTTAAACTGAGGGAAAATATGCCAATAATTATCTGTTAAGGATCTCTTTGTATACCACATTGTGAGTTCGGCCCTCCGGTTGTAATATGACCAAGCTGTGCGCTGAGCTTACTCTGAGCATGTAACGTACAGTCGGCCATGTGAACAGTAATCTTGTCTCAAATCTCACAGCTTGGATTGCTGCTGTCATAATCGGTTTGAGTTTCATGGTTTGTTTCAATGACGACAGTATTTGTAGGACTTGTGTTGAAGTGACATTCGGCATCTGTCAAGCGTTGTAAGCACACAACCAGTTTCATCGATAAAATCACATCCAGCTTTTGAGAGTTTAAACATTCATAAACATCAAAGTGTCCACTACTGAAATCGTCACCTGTCAATCTAAGATGTTTAGAGGCATTGGCGGTTGTTGAAAGGTGTAAAATATTTGGCCATTTCAGTACACTTGAAAGCGACAACCGAACAATTCAGCGGCAGCCATCAACTCACATGCAGATCCACAGGTGAAGGGCTTAAGCATTTCACTCTTCTAGTGCTCCTGTGTAGTCTAATTATCTCCTGTACCGTCATCAGTCCACACCTTGAACCTGTCCCAGTCATTCAATACATAAGACACAATGGATATCAAGAGTGAGCCTGATATGGCCGTGCAATACGTAACACAGAGAATGGAAAAGGCAGGTGCCATCTCTGGGCATGGAAACCACTCGGTAAGTGAGAGTGCTTTGATCGATGGTGATCACCTCGATAGACATGTTAATGGGGGTACGGTGGGAATGATAAAGGAAATGGGGACCTGAACAATGTAAAGTAAGTCTAAAATACCTACACAATAACTATAATCGTAATAAATGAACAATAAAACAGTGGAGAAGCTGTGGATTAAATAAAAAGGCTGTAGTTATCAGCAGGGAGGCGTGAATCCGTGGCAAAGAAAGGAAGGGAATGTAGAGACCGGAGCGACGGACGGCCTTATATAAGCAGGCAGCCATCAACCTGGGAGGTGCTGGGATGGGGGACGGTGACCGAGCTGCAGGCTATGGACGTATATATGTACGTAAGTAGGATTCAGTTAGCGTTGGGAACCCGCGTACCAAAGTAAGCCCTCCTCCAGTCCTCCTGGGCGTCCCGGCTGGGTACCACCCCCAGCCGTCCACCACAATATATATATATATATATATATATACAGTGGGATGCAAAAATTTGGGCAACCTTGTTAATAGTCATTATTTTCCTGTATAAATCGTTGGTTGTTACGATAAAAATGTCAGTTAAATATATTATATAGGAGACACACACAGTGATATTTGAGAAGTGAAATGAAGTTTATTGGATTTACAGAAAGTGTGCAATAATTGTTCAAACAAAATCAGGCAGGTGCATACATTTGGGCACCGTTGTCATTTTATTGATTCCCAAACTAATTATTGGAACTCCAATTGGCTTGGTAAGCTCAGTGACCCCTGACCTACATACACAGGTGAATCCGAGTATTTAAGGGGGTCCATTGTAAGTTTCCCTCCTCCTTTAATTTTCTCTGAAGAGTAGCAACATGGGGTCACAAAACAACTCTCAAATGACCTGAAGACAAAGATTGTTCACCATCATGGTTTAGGGAAGGATACAGAAAGCTGTCCCAGAGATTGAAGCTGTCTGTTTCCACAGTTAGGAACATATTGAGGAAATGGAAGACCACAGGCTCAGTTCAAGTTAAGGCTCAAGTGGCAGACCAAGAAAGATTTCGGATAGACAGAAGCGAATGGTGAGAACAGTCAGAGTCAACCCACAGACCAGCACCAAAGACCTACAACATCATCTTGCAGCAGATGGAGTCACTGGGCATCGTTCAACCATTCGGCGCACTTTACACAAGGAGATGCTGTATGCGAGAGTGATGAAGAGGAAGCACAAACAGAGCCGCTTGAGGTCTGCTCAAGCACATTTGGACAAGCCAGCTTCATTTTGGAATAAGGTGCTGTGGACTGATGAAACTAAAATGGAGTTATTTGGGCATAACAAGGGCGTTATGCATGGAGGAAAAAGAACACAGCATTCCAAGAAAAACACCTGCTACCTCCAGTCAAATATGGTGGTGGTTCCATCATGCTGTGGGCTGTGTGGCCAGTGCAGGGACTGGGAATCTTGTCAAAGTTGAGGGACGCATGGATTCCACTCAGTATCAGCAGATTCTGGAGACCAATGTCCAGGAATCAATGACAAAGCTGAAGCTGCGCCGGGCTGGATCTTTCAACAAGACAACGACCAAACACTGCTCAAAATCCACTAAGGCATTCATGCAGAGGAACAAGTACAACGTTCTGGAATGGCCATCTCAGTCCCCAGACCTGAATAGAATTGAAAATCTGTGGTGTGAGTTAAAGAGAGCTGTCCATGCTCGGAAGCCATCAAACCTGAATGAACTAGAGATGTTTTGTAAAGAGGAATGGTCCAAAATACCTTCAACCACAATCCAGACTCTCATTGGAACCTACAGGAAGCGTTTAGAGGCTGGAATTTCTGCAAAAGGCGGATCTACTAAATATTGATTTCATTTCTTTTTGTGGTGCCCAAATTTATGCACCTGCCTGATTTTGTTTGAACAATTATTGCACACTTTCTGTAAATCCAATAAACTTCATTTCACTTCTCAAATATCACTGTGTGTGTCTCCTATATGATATATTTAACTGACATTTTTTATTGTAACAACCAACGATTTATACAGGAAAATAATGACTATTAACAAGGTTGCCCAAACCTTTGCATCCCACTGTATATATATATATATATATATATATATATATATATATATAATATACACAACGTCTGTTTGTATGTCACAAGAGAACTACTTAACGGATTTAGATCAGGTTTTTTCTATAATTTGCTATAACATTCCGGTTGATTTTGCGACATCTCACATCAAGCTACGTATCATAGTTCACTTGTGGTAGCGATTTATTTGCGCGAATCCAAGACAGAGGCCATAAGTCAAGGGGAGGTGGAAGTGGAACCTCAGGAGTGGGGAGCCGGGCAGGGCCTTCCTCATTCACGTGCCAGCCTCTGTTTGAGTCGCTCTACCTGTCGCCACGTGTTGGAGCGTACCTTACCTCCGCTTAGCTAGCGATACCTGTTTGTTCAGCAGACTTTATCATCTAGAGATTGTTAAGGAGTAACGTTTGACGTTTTTGAGAGAGACAGAGAGGTTCAGAGCTACAGTACGTGTGTTTTAAGGGGGGCTGCTGATTGCTAGAGATATCACAGCCACGTGCTTTTCTCCCTACATGGGGGACGCTCGCCCGTCAGAGCTGAACACGATCAGATACAGTGGCAACGTTTGACGTTCCGCTTGGCCAGAATTACATTTTCAAAATGTCTTTTTAAATTGATTTTTCAAGTTTGTCCCGTGACATTACTACGTGAGCGGAGTCACGGGGGACAGCTAGTCAGTCCATAAAATTTGTACCCTCAGGTTCTCAGAGTCCTGTAAACGCCATCACATCCCCTTTACTCAAGAGTGGCTTCTGTGTGACTGATGGAGTGCTGCTGACATGTTCCCCCATCTCAGTAGAGGACTTCTGAAACTCAGGGTTCTTGATCACCTCCCTTGTCCACTAACTCAGTTTGGTCAGATGGTCACTTCTAAGAAGAGCATTCTAGACGAGAACACGCCATTTAGCCCAAATAAAGGAGGCTGAGTGGCCTGTTCTTGTCTGGTCCTGGTGGTTCCAAAGTTCTTCCATTTCACAATCAATCCTTGAGGCCACTGAGCTCCTGGGGGAACATTCAAAGCTTTAGATCCCCATGTCCCGATCTACACCTCAACACAATTCGATCATAGGTGGTCTACAAAGAGTTTCTTGGACTTCGTGGCTTGCTTTTTGTCCTGACAAGCAGTGTGAGTTGTTGGGACCGTCTATACACACAGGTGGGCCTTTCTAATTGATGTCCATTCAATTTGGTTAGTCTTACAGTTGGCTGGCGGGGCTCTGTTAGAGTTGGTGGGCGGGGCTCTGTGAGTTGGCGGGCAGGGCTCTGTGAGTTGGAGGGCGGGGCTCTCTGAAGCGTATCCCATGGTATCTCATGGTCTTACAGTTGGCTGGCAGGGCTCTGTTAGAGTTGGTGGGCAGGGCTCTGTCGTACATATCCCATGGTCTTACAGTTGGTGGGCGGGGCTCTGTGAGAGTTGGTGGGCGGGGCTCTGTGAGTTGGTGGGTGTGGCCCTGTCGTACATATCCCATGGTCTTACAGTTGGTGGGCGGGGCTCTGTTAGAGTTGGCGCACGGGGCTCTCTGAAGCGTATCCCATGGTATTCCATGGTCTTACAGTTGGCTAGTGGGACTCTGTTAGAGTTGGTGGGCGGGGCTCTGTGAGTTGGCGGGCAGGGCTCTGTGAGTTGGAGGGTGGGGCTCTCTCAAGTGTATCCCATGGTATTACAGTTGGCTGGCGGGGCTCTGTGAGAGTTGGTGGGCGGGGCTCTGTGAGTTGTTGGGACCGTCTATACACACAGGTGGGCCTTTCTAATTGATGTCCATTCAATTTGGTTTGTTATTGGTGGATTCCAGTCAGGTTCTAGAAACATCTCAAGGAGAATCAGGGCAAACAGGACCAACTGAGCACAACGTGGAGTGGCAATAGCAAAAGGTCTGAGTACTACAATGAAGAAGAGATCTCAGTTTTGGAATGTGGATACATTTGTAAACCTTTCTGGTCCCATGTTGTCACTTTGTCATTATGAGTTACTGAGTGGAGCATGATGGGCCAAAAATGGCCAATGTATCCATGTAAAAAATTCAATCTACAACTCAATAAAGTGCGCAGAAAGTGAAGGGCTCTGAAGACTTTCTGATCCTGTGCATTTCTTTTTATACTTTGCTTAAAACCAAATAATTTATTGGTATGGTAAAAATTAAAAGGGACAACCTAAAATTCTCTCTGACCCACTTAATCCAACATGGGAGGCTGAAGCCTATCCGCAACATCTCTGGGGCAAGCCAGCAAACAGCCCAGGATGGGGCACTAGGACCACTCAGGCCCACACACAGCGCCAATATGGAGTCACTAATGGAGCTCACATGGATATCCTGGGGGGCATGCGGGAGATAAAATGGAGAACCACACAGAAACAGGGAGAACATTCAACAGCACCTGGACGACGAGCAGGATCAGGAGTAGAACCAGGGAAGTTGGGTCTCACTCATAAAATAATCTGAGCCCAGGATCTGAGAATCGTAGGAAGTCAGCAGTGGGATGTGAACCTCCAAGTTGGTGGTGGTCAGCCTGGCTATTTCACCATTAAGCCACAGAAGCCCACCATTTGTAAAAAGTGATTGCGAAAGAAACTCCATTGCTTTTGACTGAAGAGACACCTTAATGGGCTCAGGGTGGGTTATGGGGTGCTGGGGAGGTCACACTTACTGGTCCAGAGCAGGTCATGGAGGAGTTCTGTGGCTTGCACTCCGGGTGACACGCCAGGCACTGATTGTCTTCAATGTACTCCCTGGGGTTCCTGTCATAAAAAAAAACAAACAAAAAAAAAAACAAGTCAGATGATGTCACTTCCGGGACAGGCGTCAGCTTCTTTCGGCAGTTCACTCTGGCGGCACCCAGTGACCCCGAAAGGGTTGCCCTTCGAACCTACAGGTCCCATGATAGCCTGCAGGTGTCCAAACTGGGAGCTGACCAGAGAAGCACTGCCATGTCCTGTGTTAGGGGGTAAACTGATGTGGTCAAAAGTTTGGAGAATGACCCAAGTGTTGGTTTTCACAAAGTGTGCTGCTTCAGTGTTTTTAGATCTTTGCGTCAGATGTTCCTCTGGTGTACTGAAGTAGAATTACAAGCAGTTCAGAAGCTTTTATTGACAACTAGCCAACCGTAGCACACGCCAAATTATCAAAACAGCAACGGGCTCACAGCTGCATGTGAGGATGTGTTTGGTGACGTGTTGGGGGCAGGGACATGAGCAAGCAGTGCGCATGCCTCGAGAGCGAGGGTGGACGCGGGAAGGGGGTGAGAGTTGGCGGGCGGGGCTCTGTCGTGCGTATCCCATGGTATCTCATGGTCTTACAGTTGGCTGGCAGGGCTCTGTTAGAGTTGGTGGGCAGGGCTCTGTGAGTTGGCGGGCGTGGCCCTGTTGTACATATCCCATGGTCTTACAGTTGTTGGGCGGGGCTCTGTGAGTTGGAGGGTGGGGCTCTCTGAAGCGTATCCCATGGTATCTCATGCTCTTACAGTTGGCTGGCAGGGCTCTGTTAGAGTTGGTGGGCGGGGCTCTGTGAGTCTCTGTCGTACATATTCCATGGTCTTACAGTTGGTGGGCGGGGCTCTGTTAGAGTTGGCGGGCGGGGCTCTCTCAAGTGTATCCCATAGTATCCCATGGTCTTACAGTTGGTGGGCGGGGCTCTGTTAGAGTTGGCGGGGGGGCTCTGTGGCCTCTGTCGTATCCCATATCCATGGTCATGGTCTTACAGTTGGCAGGCAGGGCTCTGTGAGTTGGAGGGTGGGGCGTGTATCCCATGGTATCGTGGCCCTGTCGTACATATCCCATGGTCTTACAGTTGGTGGGCGGGGCTCTGTTAGAGTTGGCGGGCGGGGCTCTGTGAGTTGGAGGGCAGGGCTCTGTTAGAGTTGGCCGGCAGGGCTCTCTGTCTTGTGTGCGTCTTGAGTGCCCCTACTGAATTAGATATAGAGATTCCATTAAGTTTACTCAAAGAGTTCATATTTGCAGTGTTGGCCCTTCTTTCTTTTTCAAGACCACTGCAATTCCCCCTGGCATGTTGGCTGTCAATCAACTTCTGGGCCCAACCCTGACTGATGGCAGCAGCCCATTCTTGCAGAATCAATGCTTGGAGTTTGTCAGAACTGGTGGGTTTTTGTCTGAGGGTTGACCACAAGTTCTCAATGGGGAGTTTCCTGGCCATGGACCCAAAATGTCAATGTTTTGTTCCCTCAGCTGGCTTAGTTCTCACTTCTGTCTTTTTCCTCAGTCCAAGTTTTATAGGGAGAGGATGCAAAAGTCTCTTTGTTGGGTCGACAGGTGGTTTATGTGCCACACTTTTCTGCCCCGGGGCGGCCCTTTGTATGTAATGTAATGAGCCTCTTTAGCGTGGCTGTCCCATTCGCAAACGAAACAACAGGACTGGGGATGCGCGGGCGGCATTCACTAGGGATTACTGTAGCCAAGAGGATTGACTGGGAGACAAAAGGTCAGGCAGAAACGTAGTGGCGGCGCAGGCTGAGGTCCATAGCGGGTACAGCAACGTAACTGGAAAATAAAATAGAAGGAGAAACCAGAAGCAGAAAAGAAAAAATCGACAAAAACCCAAACCCAATGTGAGACCAAACGCTGGGCTTACTTGTAAAGAAGCAAACTGTGCTGGAGCTTTTTTTTAGGGATAATGAAACATGGCACAGACCCGCACTTACATCAACAGAGCACTGATCGCAGTCACATGACGTGTCTTAATGCGCCTATCCAAACAAAAGGTGGATGAATGGGGAAGATGGGGGAAATTGTCTTTTCTCATGACCTTGGGGGGGGTTCAGAGCACAGGATCAGCGATTGTGTGGCACTCCGGAACAATTTTTAAGGTTAAGGGTCCTGCTCAAGGGTCCAACAGAGTAGGATCCCTTCTGGCAGTAACGGGATTTGAACCGGCAACCTTCCAGATACCAGACACAGATCCTTAGCCACAGAGCCAAATAAAGATTTATAACAACGCAGGGCCACTGCTAGTAGATGAGTTTCCAGTTGTAATTCTTTGCTTTACTTTATTTCTTTTACTTTATTCTACACTAGTAAAGGTACGTGGCAGTAAAATTCAAAGGTGATTTTTGTGATCCACATGCTTCCATTAGACACACCCAAAAGCATTTAGGACGGACAATCATTTTTCGTGCGTCACGTTTCTGCCAGCACTTCTCCCCTGGCTGGGGTTTAAAGTTGTGTATTTTGTATCATTTATTTGTATTAATATTTCTTTTGTTTATTACGTATCGTATTCTTTATGTCTACTTGATTACGTCCCATGTGTTTTGTAGGTGGTTCCCCAAGGGGCGGGGCCATCTGCCAATCACTGCTAGGCACTGCCCACTCCAGCCTTCCTCGGTTTCTGGCGGCTCATTTCGAATGCGTTAGGGCGAGGGTGTCCAACTCCGGTCCTGGTGGGCCACAGTGGCTGCATGTTTTCATCCATCCATTCATCCATAATCTAACCTGCTATATCCTAACTACAGGGTCACGGGGGTCTGCCGGAGCCAATCCCAACCAACAGAGGGCGCAAGGCAGGAAACAAACCCCGGGCAGGGCACACACACACACACACACACACACACACACACACACACTAGGGACAATTTAGGATCGGCAATGCACCTAGCCGGCATGTCTTTGGACTGTGGGAGGAAACCCACGCAGACATGGGGAGAACATGCAAATTCCACGGATGGAGGACCCAGGAAGCGAACCCGGGTCTCCTAACTGCGAGGCAGCAGCGCTACCACTGTGCCACCCCACATTATATTATCCATTCATCCATTATCCAACCCGCTATATACTAACTACAGGGTCACGGGGGTCTGCCAGGCCAACACTGGGTGCAAGGCAGGGAACAAATCCTGGGAAGGGCGCCAGCCCACCACAGAACACACACACACACGCACACACAATGCACCTAACCTGCATGTCTTTGGACCCACGTAGACATGGGGAGAACATGCAAACTCCACGCAGGGAGGACCCGGGAAGCAAACCCGTGTCTTCTAACTGCGAGGCAGCAGCGCTACCCACTGCGCCACCATGCCACCCACAGATTTTCATTCTAACCCTTTTCCTAATCAGCGAGCAGTTTTCACTGCTAATGAACTCCTCTTCCCTTCATTTTAACAGCCCTGTTTTTAAAGATTCAGGCCACTGAATTGACTCATTACTTCATTAAACAGTAGCTAACCAGAAATGAGACGTGAAATGAGCCAACAGATGACCAGCTAAATTGGAACATCAAACTCCAGACAATTTCACTCCAGCCAGTTTCTTAAATGAGAAGCCAATTCTTGCTGTTAATTAAAGCCGTTATTGAATATCAGGACTTGTTGCCGCTGTTGATTTTCTGTTTTTTTCTAAGACCACCATGAAGATGTTTTGGTGACCTGAGCAGGCCTACATGGCCGAGATCTTCACACTTCTTTATTTTCAGGTTAGCTGGTCTTGTTTTGTGTCTCATTATTGTTTGGCTGCTCATTAAGGAAAAAAAAAAAAAAACAACTAAAAGGGGGTCTGAGTCACGTCAATTAAAACGAGGGGAAAACAAGTTAATTAGCAGCAAAAACGGCTCACTAATTAAGAAGACGGTTAGAATGAAAACCTGCAGCCTACTGCAGCCCACCAGGACCGGAGTTGGACACCCCTGCGCTAGGGAGTGGAGGGTGGCTCGTGTTCACTGTGCTTTGTGCTCCTGTTTTTAGCGATTTTTCTGGATTTTTGAACCTGTGCTCTGTTTTTGACTTCGCCTTTGGATTCTGTATTGGGACTTTGCTTGCAGTGGATTGCCTTGCCTTCTCAGGCAATTCTTTTGTGCTTCGAAGGAGCTTCACGCATTGTTAAAATAAACCTTTCATTCAATAAAGATTTTTTCAAGGGCCTTTTTTGTATCTAGTTGGGGTTTTGATGGTATTTTCCTCACTAGAAGGCAACCATTGAAGTGCATTTGGAGTGCCAGAGTCACAACATCACGAACTTGGGAGTCCCACTAAGCTGTTCCAATCATGGCCACTAGAGGGGGATATCACCGTGAAGCCCAGATTTAATTGGTGATAAATCATTCACTACGTGAAGCTCCGTAGAGCACACAAGGCTAAAAAGGAGTTGCTGGGTAGGGGTGATCCCACGGTGAGCAAGTCCCAAAACAGAACTCCAAGGCAAGGTCAAAAAAAATGTTAATAATTAAGAAAAAGCTCAGAAGAAGGTACAAGAACTCCCCAACACCAGAGCACATTCACAACGAACTGCCAGGAACTGTGGGGCAGAGGGCGGTTCCTGGCAGGTAGACCCGCCTCTTGGGGGCGGAGTGTCACCCAGAAAACACATGGAACACAACCCAGGCAGCTTAAATGAATGAACAAAATCAACACACATAAACAGCATAACTGAAAGAATCAAAAATGAACAAAAAGAGACACACAACATGAATCTGGACAAGAGGAGGAACCCCAGCTGAGACACCACATCTTCACCATCACGAAACGTCTGTTAGAGCTGTGCCAGAACTATCCATTCATCCATTATCCAACCCACTATATCCTAACTACAGGGTCACGGGGGTCTGCTGGAGCCAATCCCAGCCAACACAGGGCGCAAGGCAGGAAACAAAACCCGGGCAGGGCACACACACCAAGTACACACTCGGGACAATTTAGGATCGCCAATGCACCTAACCTGCATGTCTTTGGACTGTGGGGGGAAACCCACGCAGACACGGGGAGAACATGCAAACTCCACGCAGGGAGGACCCGGGAAGCGAACCTGTGTCTCCTAACTGCGAGGCAGCAGCGCTACCCACTGCGCCACCATGCCACCCACAGATTTTCATTCTAACCCTTTTCCTAATCAGCGAGCAGTTTTCGCTGCTAATGAACTCCTCTTCCCTTCATTTTAATAGCCCTGTTTTTAAGGATTCAGGCCACTGAATTGACTCATTACTTCATTAAACGGTAGCTAACCAGAAATGAGACGTGAAATGAGCCAACAGATGACCAGCTAAATTGGAACATCAAACTCCAGCAAACTCGAGGAAACCCACGCAGACACTGGGAGAACATGCAAACTCCACACAGGGAGGACCCGGGAAGCGAACCCAGACGGGTCTCCTAACTGTGAGGCAGCAGCGCTACCCACTGCGCCACCATGCCGCCCATTGTGCCAGAACCATTTGGAGAAAAATGGATAAGGAGATGAAAGGCCAACTGACAATGAGGACAGAACCAGTAGAGAGAGAGAGACCACCGCTGGTCAAAAGAGACCCCTAAAATACACAGCAAGGCTGACGAAACTCACCCGTCGCCAATATTGCACTTCTCAACGCACTCCTGGGCCCGGGAATAATGTCTGCACGCAAAACACATGGAGGGACCAGGACCCCAGCATCCATCGCTCGTACACAGGGGATGGCAGGAGTGATTCCTTTTGGCTGAAAGAAAATGAACATCATAAAAAATAATCAATCTGTCCATCCACCATTCATCCTGCTTCATTAGACTTAAGATCTGCGGGGACGAGCACCTAGTGGTGGCTACCGTGGTCCGCCACCTCTCCCCTCCATTGGGCCCAAGTGGCCTCTTCTCCTTTTCAGACTTCACCGAGCACGACTGCAGTGAAAAAGCACTGAAAAGCAAAGTGGCTTGTTAAAGGTGGGTTAGTGATGTCGGTCGGTGAAATCTGCCACAATGTTTTTTGCTCCCACAAAGAATTTGTTGGCTTCACCAGTGACCGCGATTGACAGATTTTTTTTCCCCTGAAAAATTCACTGTGCAGATTATCCCAGCACCCCATGAAGTTTTGTGAGGCCGGCAGTGACATCACAGAGCTGTAGCTGCCATGTTGGCTTGGGGATGTCACTACCCAATCTGCACAACCTGCCCAATTGGTGTCGCACGTGCGTAGAACTTTCATGCACACTTTATGGCGTTGCCTGATCCGCTTCAGACATTCACTCGGAAACCCTTCATTGTCAAGTCTGTTAATGTTAAAAAACAACAAAAAAAAAAAACAAAGCACACAACATCATTGGTGTCTTGATGTTCGACATGACCTGATGTACTTTTTTCAAATTGTAGAAAAAACAAACCTCCACAGTCACCTGCATGATTGTAAAATAGACGTCAGAAACACGCATCTCGATGAACTCGGCACAATGCCACTCGCCCGCCTCTTTAACGGGACTTTGGGCAATGAGACACCCATTGGCACAGTCAGGGCAGGATTAAGACTTTTAGAGGTCCTAAGCGCTTGAAAGATTTTGGTGCCCCCATAAATATACAGTGGGTATAGAAATGAATCCCCCCCCTTTGAAATATTCAGTTTTTTTTTTGCTTTACAGCCTTAAATGAAGACACACAAACTAAGATTTTTTTCCAGCTTTACTTACTCAATGCCATCTCTAACATCCAAGTGAAAGAAATCACAGCTACAGTTCAGAATTTGAACTGTTTGTATGTCTGCTCGTGTTTCACGACAGAACTACTTCATGGATTTAGATTGTTTCTTTTTTTCTATAATTTGCTAGAACATTCCGGCTGATTTTACGACTTGTCTCATTTCGCTATGTATCGTGGTTCATTTGCGGTACTGATTTATTTGTGCGAATCCAAGAAACACGCGGCGGGCCGACGGGAAGGCCCTTCCTCACTCACTCACTCCGCTTAGCTAGTGAACAAGAGAACAATTGAATTGAACTTTGTTTGATATCCATACTAATAAAAGGCAAAGCCCCCACTCACTCACTCACTCACTCACTCATCACTAATTCTCCAACCAATGTACGTACTTGTTTTGGTGTTATGATGCCACTGTCGGCCGCCATATTGAATTTTCCAAATGTCACTAATTCTCCAACTTCCCGTGTAGGTAGAAGGCTCAAATTTGACAGGCTCATTCCTTACAGCTTACTTACAAAAGTTAGGCAGGTTTCATTTCGAAATTGTACGCGTAACGGTCATAACTGGAACCTACTTACGTACATATATACGTCCATAGCCTGCAGCTCAGTCGCCGTGTGAGGCGGAGTTGCGTCCCTCATCGTCACGCCTCCCACGTAATTGAGTGCATGCCCATATAAGGCCGTCCGTCAGCAGCAATCCAATAGAAACACTCTGCCGCTAAATATTCGTGGGTGAAGGACTGTGCTTACGCAAACGAAGATGAGATGGTCAGGGATAGACTAGCGTTTGGCACAAACTCAGCAAAAGTGCGAGAGAAACTTTTAAGTGCCGGGTCTGAGCTAACATTAAATAAAGCCGTGGACATCACAAGATCACACGAGATAACAAAAGCACAGCTGAGAACCTTCGATGCATGTACTCCGAGCGGCTCACGTGAACTGACGGTGAACACAGTACGCAGACAACAAGGAAGAACTCCAAAGAGTGCTGAACAAAAAACACATTACACAATTGAGAAGGCAGCAAAAGAATATGAAGCAAGCGACGCATACAAGCATATTCATAAGTGCAGCTACTGTGGAAACAAAGCACACGGTGGAAAAAGTCAACGTCCAGCTAAAGGAAGACATTGTAAAAAATGTGGTCAATTGAGCCAATTCACTAAAGTTTGCAGGACTAGGAAAGGTAAACCCGTGCATGCAGTGTGTGATGTCTCAGATAAAGAGGAAGACGAGCTGCTTATTGATGAAGTAGGAAACGAACAACCCTCTGAATCTGAACAAGCCTTTGAGGACATATCAGTAGGAAAGCAAGGTGTAAAGCTTAAGTTTAAATTACGTTCATAGACACGCTGCCGCTAAATATTCGCAGGCAAATCCACAACGTAATACCGGGAATGCCTGTTAAACATCTTAGATTCACGAGTACCGATTTGGGTAGTGAACACTTCGATGAATGAAACCGGTTATCTTTACAACGGTTGACAAACACAGAATGTAACTTGAACACAACACGTCCTCCAAATACGAACCTGATTGAAAGAAATAATGAGAATCAAATCCTTGATGACAGCAACACTCCTAACTGTCACAAAACAATTCCATTGACAATCAGGTTTCGATATTTTTAAAATGTTTCCTTTTCTTTTTCAGAACTTCTTTAACACACTACTTCTCTGCTGCGAAGTGCGGGTATTCTGCTATTTTAAAATGAAGTGTTACTTAGGTCTTGATGAGTTTGAGTCCGGATATTCTCTTAAGTGTATGGCATCATTTTCCAACCCACTATAATCTAAAACAGAGCCAATCCCAGCCAGCACAGGGCACAAGGCAGGAACAAATACCCGGGCAGGTTGCCAGCCCAATGCATCTCTTAAGTACAGAATATGCCACATTGAAAATATACACTCACCTAAAGGATTATTAGGACCACCATACTAATCCGGTGTTTGACCTTCAGAACTGCCTTAATTCTACGTGGCATTGACTCAACAAGGTGCTGAAAGCATTCTTTACAAATGTTGGCCCATATTGATAGGATAGCATCTTGCAGTTGATGGAGATTTGTGGGATGCACATCCAGGGCACGAAGCTCCCGTTCCACCACATCCCAAAGATGCTCTATTGGGTTGAGATCTGGTGACTGTGGGGCCATTTTAGTACAGTGAACTCATTGTCATGTTCAAGAAACCAATTTGAAATGATTCGAGCTTTGTGACATGGTGCATTATCCTGCTGGAAGTAGCCATCAGAGGATGGGTACATGGTGGTCATGAAGGGATAGACATGGTCAGAAACAATGCTCAGGCAGCCGATGCCCAATTGGCACTAAGGGGCCTAAAGTGAGCCAAGAAAACATCATTACACCACCACCACCACCAGCACCCTGCACAGTGGTAAGAAGGCATGATGGATCCATGTTCTCATTCTGTTTACTCTACCATTTGAATGTCTCAACAGAAATCGAGACTCATCAGACCAGGCAACATTTTTCCAGTCTTCAACTGTCCAATTTTGGTGAGCTCGTGCAAATTGTAGCCTCTTTTTCCTATTTGTAGTGGAGATGAGTGGTACCCGGTGGGTCTTCTGCTGTTGTAGCCCATCCGCCTCAAGGTTGTGCGTGTTGTGGCTTCACAAATGCTTTGCTGCATACCTCGGTTGTAACGAGTGGTTATTTCAGTCAAAGTTGCTCTTCTATCAGCTTGAATCAGTCGGCCCATTCATTCTCCTCTGACCTCTAGCATCAACAAGGCATTTTCACCCACAGGACTGCCGCATACTGGATGTTTTTCCCTTTTCACACCATTCTTTGTAAACCCTAGAAATGGTTGTGCGTGAAAATCCCAGTAACTGAGCAGATTATGAAATACTCAGACCGGCCCGTCTGGCACCAACAACCATGCCACGCTCCAAATTTCTTAAATCCCCTTTCTTTGCCATTCTGACATTCAGTTTGGAGTTCAGGAGATTGTCTTGACCAGGACCACACCTGCACAACTGCCATGTGATTGGTTGATTAGATAATTGCATTCATGAGAAATTGAACAGGTGTTCCAAATAATCCTTTAGGTGAGTGTAGATTGCACTTCAGATTGTAGATCGTGATATAATTTTTTTGGAAAGATCGCCCAACCCCTAATTTGACTAATTAAATCTTCAAATTAATGTAGGATTCATGAACCCTTTGGCGAACTACCAATAACTCGTGAGCGATGTCTTGTAGACCCCCAGAACTAGACAATTACCAATTCCCTAACTAAAAAAAAAATCAGCAAGTACAAGCAAACCATTCAAATGCTTTCAAAGTTATTCTGCCGCCATCTTACATAGGTGAAGTGTGATGACACGGTACATCGCGTGGCTTCTGCCCGTTGAGTGGCAGTGAGTTAGTCTCCGTAAACTAGATGACGGTGACCGTGACTCACACCGATACACACAACAATGCACTCCAGCGCACTGGGACTCAACCTCCATGGCTTTCGATCAGAGGACGCTCTGCACTTTCACTTACCGCATTCCGTCAAATTTGCATTGTTTTGCGACTTGACGTCTTGCTTTTGCAACTTGAACAGGTTTTTCCATTGCAGTGTATTAGCCAAGCAAAGATTGGGGTTCTTTTTAATGACCACATCGCCATCACTGATTTCCTTTAGTGATCGCAATCCAAGGAAAGAGAGGTCCGTATTCACTACTCCGAAGCTGATGGTTCCACTGTGAAGAAAGCAAAGAAAATGCCAGTGAAGGACATTTATCAGACTGAACTGTTTTAAAACTCTTTGGCTTCCCTTTCTGCCTCTTTGTTTTGCTTTTCGGGAATGCATTTAAAAAAATATATGAAGGAATATTGTTTTGTCATTAGAGGCCAGGGGCTTTCTTGGTTCCCCTCTCAACCTCCAATTTGAGATGTTCTGCCTTGGTTTATTTTTGGTTTAAATTTCACATGAAGGTTAGAAGGACAGACTTGAGGGGGTAGAGGAGATTGGCCTGTTAGGGTCAGGTGACCTTAATATAACACCGCTGGTATTTTGGCAGAGAGCAAATTCACAAACCGCAAGTTGAACCTTAGTGGGGCAAATTCTAGGCAGATGCAGCTTAAAAGGGATAAAGTGGGAAAGGCTGAGGAGGAGTGGAGCAGGTTCAAAAAAAGCTCTACATCTAATTCAGGATAAGAAGCGGTAAGAAATTAAAGATAAATCTGCAGTTGTTAATTAAGGAGACTGAAAAGAAGCCGCAAAAGCATAAACAGACAAATAAAGCATTCAAGATGGACGAAGCAGCCACACCAAAGAAGGTCATCCACCTGAAGCTAAGCCTGTGTTGTAGGGAATTAGGGAATTGCAGGGAATCCATTTCCGGACATTTTTCATTCCCGGGAATGAAACTGCCGTAATTCCCAGGAAACCGGGAACGGCCAAGCTCGCATATATAGCGTGTAAAAGTGTAAAAATCGATCAAGAAATGACAAGAGTTATAGTTGGAAATAATTATGGCACGGCAAATAATGGCACGGTTTTTTGGCCCACGGTGTAGTGTGTTGGTCATTAATTCAGTCAACAACAGACCAGCAGCAGTCGCCAGTCTCCCGACTCCCACTAAGACTGAGCACGGTGGACGGAGAGGAGTCTGCACTCTGCAGCTCACGAATGCCGGGACGGGGCAGACTTCATTGACGTCTGTCAGACAACAGCTTTGAACAGCAACTTGAAATTGCAATGCGTCAGTCACTCTGTTGCATCCGCATTATCTGTGCCAAGAAATTTGCCATCACGGAATGATGACAAGAAACTGGATGCATCAGTAAAAGCTGAAATGGCGGGCGTTGTTTAGAACAAGTGTATCAGTATCTGATGACTGTGCCACCTTCAGGGAGGCAGAGCGTGCTTTCTCTGCGGCTGGCATACTCTGCACAAAGTACGCTCTTGCCTGGACGACTGCACGATGGACACGTCGTGCTTTCGACGCTCTTATTACCGCAACTAACTCGATCAGGGGTGCCCAATATGTCGATCGTGATTGACCGGTAGATCGGAAAGGTAGTGCAGGTAGATCGCGTTTAAATGTTAGTCTATCACATATCCTCCCTATGGCATTTGCCACTTGATTGACATACAGGGTGGCCATTTTGAGATCTCTTTCCTTCTAACACACTGGCCATCCCACATGCACCCATACAATCAGATTGTGACTGAGACTACAAATGCCATGAATGTAATTATCCCGATCTACATGCTGTCTAATAAACGAACTGCACGCGTGGCTTTGTCTCTGACGCTGATGTCCGAGGTTCGATTCCCAAGAGGGGGTGCAGTGAGTCTGTACGCCTGATGAGCCCAGAATTAGGGTGAAACACGTGCCGCATACTCTTTGCATTATTTGACAGTAAAACTATGCAATATATAAGCCTATATATATATATATATATATATCATTTTTTATGTAGGTAGATCATTTCGACCTGGTCATTTTAAAAGTAGCTTGCAAACCAAAAAAGTGTGGGCACCCCTGAACTAGATACATGTACAGTGGTGTGGAAAACTATTTGCCCCCTTCCTGATTTCTTATTCTTTTGCATGTTTGTCACACAAAATGTTTCTGATCATCAAACACATTTAACCATTAGTCAAATATAACACAAGTAAACACAAAATGCAGTTTTTAAATGATGGATTTTATTATTTAGGGAGAAAAAAAATCCAAACCTACAGGGCCCTGTGTGAAAAGTAATTGCCCCTGAACCTAATAACTGGTTGGGCCACCCTTAGCAGCAATAACTGCAATCAAGCGTTTGCGATAACTTGCAATGAGTCTTTTACAGCTCTGGAGGAATTTTGGCCACTCATCTTTGCAGAATTGTTGTAATTCAGCTTTATTTGAGGGTTTTCTAGCATGAACCGCCTTTTTAAGGTCATGCCATAGCATCTCAATTGGATTCAGGTCAGGACTTTGACTAGGCCACTCCAAAGTCTTCATTTTGTTTTTCTTCAGCCATTCAGAGGTGGATTTGCTGGTGTGTTTTGGGTCATTGTCCTGTTGCAGCACCCAAGATCGCTTCAGCTTGAGTTGACAAACAGATGGCGGACATTCTCCTTCAGGATTTTTGGTAGACAGTAGAATTCATGGTTCCATCTATCACAGCAAGCCTTCCAGGTCCTGAAGCAGCAAAACAACCCCAGACCATCACACTACCACCACCATATTTTACTGTTGGTATGATGTTCTTTTCTGAAATGCTGTGTTCCTTTTACGCCAGATGTAACGGGACATTTGCCTTCCAAAAGTTCAACTTTTGTCTCATCAGTCCACAAGGTATTTTCCCAAAAGTCTTGGCAATCATTGAGATGTTTCTTAGCAAAATTGAGACGAGCCCTAATGTTCTTTTGCTTAACAGTGGTTTCGTCTTGGAAATCTGCCATGCAGGCCGTTTTGCCCAGTCTCTTTCTTATGGTGGAGTCGTGAACACTGACCTTAATTGAGGCAAGTGAGGCCTGCAGTTCTTTAGACGTTGTCCTGGGGTCTTTTGTGACCTCTCGGATGAGTCGTCTCTGCGCTCTTGGGGTCATTTTGGTGTGCCGGCCACTCCTGGGAAAGGTTCACCACTGTTCCATGTTTTTGCCATTTGTGGATAATGGCTCTCACTGTGGTTCGCTGGAGTCCCAAAGCTTTAGAAATGGCTTTATAACCTTTACCAGACTGATAGATCTCAATGACTTCTGTTCTCATTTGTTCCTGAATTTCTTTGGATCTTGGCATGATGTCTAGCTTTTGAGGTGCTTTTGGTCTACTTCTCTGTGTCAGGCAGCTCCTATTGAAGTGATTTCTTGATTGAAAAGGTGTGGCAGTAATCAGGAAATTGAACTCAGGTGTGATACACCACAGGTAGGTGATTTTTGAACAAGGGGGCAATTACTTTTTCACACAGGGCCATGTAGGTTTGGATTTTTTTCCTCCCTAAATAATAAAACCATCATTTAAAAACTGCATTTTGTGTTTACTTGTGTTATATTTGACTAATGGTTAAATGTGTTTGATGATCAGAAACATTTTGTGTGACAAACATGCAAAAGAAGAAGAAATCAGGAAGGGGGCAAATAGTTTTTCACACCACTGTACTTATACGACAGCATGAACTGCTTGTAGATAAGGTTAGTCTTTTATTGGTGTCAACATATTGCAGTAGTTTTATTAAAAATAAGTGTCGGTCGTTCTAAAACCCTTCACATGTGAGATGCCCGTGCACTGTGTCATCCCCGGGAGCCTGGGATTCCCGAATTCCCGGGAGTGGATAAACCCATCAGGGAATGGATTCCCTACCGTGTTGGTCCAGCAAGAATTTGGATGGAAGACCAGCCAGGAAATGCTTGGTTGTTAATGGAAGGTGTGTTGGTGAGGCCAGCAGGGGGCGCTTACCCTATGGTCTGTACTGCATGCGGATCCTAATGCCCCATTGCAGTGACACAGTGCTGTAAAAACAGTGTCGCCCTTAACCCCTTTATAATTATATAAAAAAAAGAAATTTGTGTTTTTGCTGTCAAGCAGATGCTAAAGTAAGTGGAGATTGTTAATCAGAATATAGCACACAAGCAAACAATAAACTGGCATGTATTTTTATCATAGCACAACTCTCCTCAAATTTGGAGAATTTCTCAAAATTAGCAGCCAAAATCCACATGCACGGCCACGCCAACACTTCGCTTCTTTCAGATGGATGTAGTTTCCACTACGACTGCTGGATGACCAGTGCTTCCAATACGCTCCTTAGTATGTATTGAATACGCATCGACCGGCATTGGGATACATAACGCCACCTCGGCTGCATTCAGGCTGGAAGCAGTTTGAAACGATTTCACGACTACAAGGGGAAATAACTGAGGTCCTGATTCTCATCCTTTGTAAAGAGCAGGGGGTATCCCAATGTCCAGGCTAAATTGCCCACCATGGCCTAGTCATTCTGGCCCACTAGTCATCCCCTGTCTGTAATTATCTCTCATTCTCACCACTTCACCACCTAACAGCTAAAGTTTGGTGAGTGTAGTGGAGCAAAAATGGCTGCCGTCGCATCATCCTGGAGGATGCTACCCATTAGTGATGGATGAAGCGGCTTCCCACTCACTACATAAAGCACTACATACATGTAAAGAATTACAGGTAGTCCCCAGGTAACGGACATCCTACCTACGACTTACGAACGGGGCCACAGCTGCGACCCATGCGCCTCAGTAACTGCCTCTCCATCATCTTCGGCCTGGGAACGCTGCAAGCAGTGGCTGGACGGGGGCGATTTCGCCGACCGCGCAGTGTAGCGTCCCTCGGGTGGCTCCCGGCGGCAAGCGGTTTCACTGCCTGCACACCACACACGGCTGCTCCGTTCGTTCTCGGTGGGCGGCTGCTGATGCTGCAAGCGGTGACCCGGTTGTGGCTGAATGGAGGCCAATGAGGGTGCACGGGGTGGCGGGCATTGTAGTGTGCATCGGATCGATGCCTGGTGAATGGGGGCTCCTTTGGCCACAACGTGTTTGTTCTCGGTGGGCGGACGCTGCAGGCAGCATACTAGATAGATAGATAGATAGATAGATACTTTATTAATCCCAAGGGGAAATTCCCACACTCCAGCAGCAGCATACTGATGATAACAATCAATATTAAATTAAAGAGTGATAACAATGCAGGTATAACAGACAATAACTTTGTATAATGTTAACGTTTACCCCCCCGGGAGGAACTGAAGAGTCGCATAGTGTGGGGTCTCCTCAGTCTGTCAGTGGAGCAGGACGGTGACATCAGTCTGTCGCTGAAGCTGCTGCTGTGTCTGGAGATGATCCTGTTCAGTGGATTCTCAATGATTGACAGGAGTCTGCTCAGCGCCTGTCGCTCTGCCACGGATGTCAAACTGTCCAGCTCGGTGCCTACAATAGAGCCTGCCTTCCTCACCAGTTTGTCCAGGCGTGAGGCGTCCCTCTTCTTTATGCTGCCTCCCCAGCACACCATCACGTAGAAGAGGGCGCTCATCACAACCGTCTGAAAGAACATCAGCAGCATCTTTCAGCATTGTTGACCGACTGTAACCAAATGCTCTGCCAATGAATGATGGAGTGTCGCCTCTCTCTGGCCTTTTTATTATTTTTACTTTATTTTCCATGGTGATGGTTTTTCTCTTCTTTCCTGTATCGCCAGCACTTTCATCAGATTTGTGTTTTAGAGACATTGTTGAAATGTGAAGACAAAAGGTTAAGATGAGCTCTTCTGCACAGCACTATACACGCCATCACAGCAGGAAGGCACCCGTCGTCAACACGTCTGATGTACTGACAAGAGACAACTTCGTGCTACGTGTGTAACAGTACAAGCAGGCTTGCTATTGAGAGTGAATGGGGGGGCGAGGGGCGGTTCATCACCAGCCCACCTCACAGTCACTTCCACTACAGTATGTATGTAGTATGTTGTAGGAGTAAAGTTGGACAGTTTAACATCTGTGGCAGAGCGACGGGCACTAAGCAAACTCCTGTCAATCATGAAGAATCCACTGCATCCACTTAACAGTGTCATCTCCAGACAGAGGAGTAGCTTCAGTGACATACTGAGGAGACCCCACACTATGCGACTCTTCAATTCCATCCAGGGGAGTAAATGCTAACATTACTCAAAGTTATTGTCTGCTTTTACATGCATTTTTATTACTATTTAATTTAATATTGTTTTTGTATCAGTATACTGCTGCTGGATTATGTGAATTTCCCCTTGGGATTAATAAAGTATCTATCTGTTATATAGTGCCTTTCACTTATCTATCTATCTATCTGTTATATAGTGCCTTTCACTTATCTATCTATCTATCTATCTGTTATATAGTGCCTTTCACTTATCTATCTATCTATCTATCTGTTATATAGTGCCTTTCACTTATCTATCTATCTGTTATATAGTGCCTTTCACTTATCTATCTATCTATCTATCTAATAGCATTTATTAAAATAATGGACCTGTTCCGACTTACATACAAACTCAACTTAAGTACAAACCTACAGTCCCTATCTCATACGTAACCCGGGGACTGCCTGTATTATTATTATTGTTATTATTATAATTTCATTAAACCTTTAAACTCTGCCTCATTTTTGTCCATTTTCTGCTACTTTTTGATTTTACTGGCCATAGCATCATCATCCTTCACTCAATATTCATGTTCTGCCCCTCAAAATGAGATAAGCAGTATATAAATGTAAAGGATGATTATTTTATTATTTATTATAACACCATTGCCAACCATAGGGTGTATTGAGAGCTTCCGAGTGACTGTTAAAAATGGTTGTAGGGAAGCTAAAAGGCAGTCCGAGAGAAATACTAAATACACGGGGCAGTTTAATAAGCTTGTTATCCTAATAACATTGGCAAAGACACGTCCATCGATGTGAATAACTTACTACTGCTTCGTTCTTCCACGAATGATTTCCAGATTTTCAAAAGGAATAAGGCTGGGCATTTTTATATGCCATTGTTGAATAAGAAGAAATCCTAAAAAGAAAAAATCAGGCAGTTAGAAGGTAAGCTAAATGAAAGTCTCATTTTTATTTCATTCCTTGCTTATTTATGTGGCGAGCTCCTTTTACTCACCTGTAATTTCTTTCACCGTCCTGAACACTTCTAGTTTGGAAATGTTCAATGGAGGCGTCCTGGTGAAGCCGTCGCTAAAACAGATCAGCAGAAAGAGACTCAGCGCAAACAAGTCGGCCGACAGCCCGCGATATGAAAAGGACAAGCAGACGCGTGGCTTACCCGGCAAAGGTGACCGGCAAGATGGAGACGTCGCCGTTGATTTTTGTGCAGTTCTGGAAGGAGTCGATGTTACTCGCGTTAATGGATAAGACGTTGGTGAGCTCGCCCATCCCCAGTCCATTGCAGGCTGGAAAAAAATAAATCAATAGGGGGTGTGGATGGATAAAGTAAAAGAAGAAATGAAGGAAAAGGGCCTGACAGGCGAGGAGGTGCAGGACCGAGCTGTGTGTTGAATGCTGATGAAGCACATGGACACCAAAGATGAAGAAGAAGTTGTTCATTTTTTTTGTTTCATCTGACCACAGAACGCTCCACAAAATGGTCAGATCAGAAACGTCTGTCTGGCTTTTTGATGTCAGTCCTGGATGGCTGCACTGACCGATGGCCATAGTAAAATGGACAAGGTTGTTCAGGGACATGGACACCCTACAGAAGTGGGCAAAGATGAAGAAGACACCAACTTCTTTAACTCTTTCATGGCGGATGTCGACTTTTGTCAAACGGTGGTACTCAACTGTAAACGGTGTCCAGAACCGCCGACGTGTTATAGTTGGATTCTCTTTGCTTCGTTGGCTTGACCGAGATCTTCTGCACTTGTGTGAGTAGCGAGGAGCAAACAGCGGCAAAAATGGCATCGAGATGTGGCGGGAGATCGAAGCGAATGCATAAAGCAAAATACTCTGTGGAGGACGTTTTGTGTTTTATCACTGAATATTGATGAAAATAATCGAAAACAAATGAGCTGGTCCTGGTGCTGAACCCTGTCGTGTAGCTGACGGGGCCATGTTCACCCAGGAGGACCTCCACTCACCATGACAAGAGGTACAAACGAGACTGTGACTCCTGCTGCCCCCCTCGACCCCGTGAAGACGGCCTGGCAGCCAGCCTGACACGCATTCCTGCCAGCTGTCGTGCCACCTGTGAGTGTCTTGAGCCGCTAGACACCGTGAACTGGCGGCCACAGCACTCAGCAGCAACAGTCGCTTTAAGTTGATTTCTGTGTGAAGTCATTGCTTTGTGTGCTTTTCAGAAAACGGGGTGTTTTTGGAAAAAATATTCAGCCCTCAAAGACTTAGAGAGCAGGAAGTCTTCACTTAATATAGTGCCTTTCTGTAATGAACACCCCACTCCAGCAGCACACTTTATTTAAGGCGTTTACGTCTGTTCATTTTTGTTAACGTGGCACACAGACATGTGAAGGGGGCTCGCTCAGGGTCTCAGGCCTGGGGGACCACCTGTGTCTGCAGGTCTTTCTGTTCCCACCGACTTCACCTTTTCATATGGACTCCTAACCCGAGTTAAGTAAGTTGTGAATCCCCAGTTTTCAGGACCCCCCAAATTCACTTTCGGCAGAGGGAGAAAGAAAAGCAGCAAACCTTTTGGGCAGGGTCCTTCACACTTCTTGCATTTTCGGACTCCGTCTTCGTCCACTTCGAAAGTGTCAGCGTTGCAGGTCCGTACACAAGATCCATGGTCTGTTACCACGTAATTGTCTGAAAGAGACGAAAAAAAAAAAAACTAAAATGAGGGGTGTAGTGGTGGCCCACCGCAGTCCACTCTCTGAGATGAGCAGAGCAGAATACACAGACGTGACCCAACCTTCTGGTGTTCACTGGCCGACTGCCCAAACATTAACGAGCGGGAGACAATAAGTGAAGGACTGGAACAAAGCACAGACAGGCAGGCCGGGCGGTGGTCAAAACCAAGACGGACCCCCAAATCAGTGAGCCTTCATATCCTTTATTAATCCCTGACTGAGGGCAACCGGCTCCGCCCCTTCCACATCACTCAACATGAATCGGAGGCTTCTGGGAAAGAGGCGTCATTTTTGGCGAGAGCTCCCCGTTGGACGAAACTCGCAAAAAACGAACGCAAACGTGTAGCCAACCAGCCGATTGCTTTGATCTGCTTTCAGCCCTGGTATTTAGCGGGCGAGTATGGCAAAGTGCGCTTTATTTTTGTTGAATTGTTGGACATTAAGTGGGATGACCTGGATGGCACCCTGAATACCCTCCCCTTTTGTGGAGATGTCATGCCTGCAGCCAGCCACGTTACCTTTAAAAATTAGGGGGCTCTGCCAACCCCCGGGAGGGCAATAAGCGCTAGTCACTTCACGGCTCTGACACTCGCGTATGGGGTAGCAGATGTACAATTGGAACAGATTGAAGTTTTACATATGCATAATAGAACTTACTATTTTACATTTCAGTGAGTTATTAACCATAGTAAAAAACAGTCAGACGTAACCAACAGAAAGAAATTTATGTTTCATCTTGAGTTAGACGTAGTCGTTGTGTTACACGTTTTCGTTCTCTTTGGCTTTGAAATTAACACACAAATACTTTTTAAACTTACACTTTTACTGTAACACTTCAGTAAAAAGAATTTGAATTTGAATTAACCTGTCATCAAAATCACATTGAATTTTGATTTCGTGTTTGGACTTTCATCGTGACAACGCAACGAATAACTGCTCACGAGTGAATTTTGTTTCTTTCTATCTAATAAATAAACCAACTTTTTTTAATGTTTGTCCTTATGACTTGTTAATTGTCATAAAGCTATTCTAACAGGAAACTGTAAACGTTTTAATACGAATGGCCTATCGAGATCTCCTTTGGTGTCTCATGTTAGATGGACTACATTACCTTTCTTGTCGCCTGTTCAAATTTGACATGGAAGGAATTATTAAGGATAAGATTGAGCAACACCTGGCAGGACAGGAGATAGATAGATAGATAGATAGATAGACAGATAGACAGATAGATAGATAGACAGATAGATAGATAGATAGAATGAAAGGCACTATATGATAGATAGACAGATAGATAGATAGACAGATAGACAGATAGATAGATAGATAGATAGATAGATAGATGAAAGGCACTATATATAGATAGATAGATAGATAGATAGATAGATAGATAGATAGATATATAGATAGATAGATAGATAGATAGATAGATAGATAGATAGATAGATAGATAGATAGATAGATAGATAGATAGATAGAGTGAAAGGCACTATATGATAGATAGATAGATAGATAGATAGATAGATAGATAGATAGATAGAGTGAAAGGCACTATATGATAGATAGATAGATAGATAGATAGATAGATAGATAGATAGATAGATAGATAGAGTGAAAGGCAGATAGATAGATAGATAGATAGATAAAATGAAAGGCACTACATAACAGATAGATAGATAGATAGAATGAAAGGCACTATATGATAGATAGATAGATAGATAGTTTAGTTTTAAAAAGATCTTTATTGTAAAAATAAGAACATCAACATAATATACACAATCGAAATGACGAAAACAAATTTCAGAATAAACAAAAAAACCATATCAAACCTCTATTACTCCCCTTTTACACTCCTCCTACTCCGCACATTAATAAGAAAATCAAAATGAAATAATTCATTATAACACAAAGACCACCATTACTCCCCCTTTACACTCCTCCTACTCCGCACATTAATAACCACGTGGTATTGATGCCCACCATTACTTTATCTTTCTCTTGCCCACCACAGTTAAATCAGAAATAAAATTTCAGCTCCCCTTCATCAACTGAGCACAGCCCCCCTTTCACCCCCCACACATTTTCAAACCCCCCCATTCTATTCATCTGTTTATAATAGCATATTCCATTCTTATTCTTGAATAAACATTCAATTTAAAAATCAAACAAATATCCGTAAGTTCAGATCCACGTTGCTTATTATTTCTACTTTTTAAAATGGCCAGCTTTGCTTCACCTAACAGAAAGTTGAACAGTTGTATCCTGCATCGAGTTTTCTTATTATATTTACTTCCAAAAATGAACAGGACTTCATTAAAAGTTCCAGTCAATTCGGTACACAACACTTTAAAAAATCTGAAGAATCCCGCCAGTCGATAACAATACAAAAACAAATGAAAAACTGTTTCTTTCTGTCCACAGAAAATGCAAGAATCAGTTTCAGCTTCTTTAATAATTTTTAAAAAGGACTTGGTGGCAATGATCCCATGCCCGATTCTCCACTGTAAGTCTGCAGTTCTTTTGTTGCTCGGTGGCTTGTAGAACTCCCTCCACGCAGGCCCCCTGTGCCCCTCCACTGCCAGCTTCTCCCTCCATGGAGTGTCCATCACAGACGCCAGTGCAGTGAAGTGAGTCACCTTGACGCAGTACTCATAGAGCTCTCTCTTGGACAGAGAAGCAAAGCCCACCACTGTTCCTTTGGTGAAGTGAACAACTGAATGTTCTGGTAGTAATAAGAGGTCCACAGCGGGGCAAACATCCAACTTATTAACAGTGGAGCCGATGGAGTCATTTAGCAAGTGGTAGTCTTTAGCTATGGAGGACAGAAACTGCTGAATCATCCTGACTGACTTTACTTTGAGAAGAGAAGCCAAGACATCAGCATCAATGAATGATTTGGTAGTCGCATCATAAATCTGTGCCAGTTTCAGTACTTGATGCTTAATAAGAATTGAAACAAAACTGTCACTGTGCAAGAGGGGGCATGAAAAACAGAATTATAAATTAAAGGCTCATTTTGAAGCCACCCAGTTGTATTAAAGTTCCTCCTAAACACCACGTGCCATGTTAAAAGGACACCTCTGTAAAATTTTGGTAACACAGAAAGGTCCAGTTTTTGTAGATTTATAACCAAAAGTGCTTCATCAAACCTAACCCGCCACACGATGAAGGAAACTCAGCGCTAACTCCCTCCAACTCAGGGAATATGAAACACAGAAAAGCTTCTGTAAGACTTGGAGCCTGAGGGCTGCAACTTTTGAGGAGATATCTAGAAGTCCCTGACCGCCTTCTTCCAACGGTAAAAACAGCAGACTCTGCTTTAGCCAATGCAAGCCATCCCAGAAGAAATCAAGCAATATTCTTTGGATCTTCTTTAAAAGCCCCAGAGGGGTCACCACACATGAGTTTGTGCCACAGCATTGAGGCCACTAAATTATTGATGACGATCACCCGCCCTCTGTATGACAGTTTAAGTACAATCCACTTCCACCTGTTCAGACGAGAGGTCACTTTCTCCAAGAGTCCCTCCCAATTACTCTCGTCCACCCCTCACTGCCCATGACCACTCCAAGATACCTGAAGCACTTCCTGTTCCACTTTAGGCCTCCAGGTAAGTCTGGTAGTGGACATCCAGACCAGGAGCCCAGTAAGAAGGCGTTACTCTTAGTCCAATTGATTTTTGCAGATGATATGTTCTCAAATAGTTGTTGACAATAAATTAAAACTTCAATGTCACCCTTCGATTTGACGAAGACAATAATATCATCAGCGTAGGCCAAGCATTTGAAATTAACATTTGGGCAGGATGGAAAAGTCACCCCCTGTAGTCTCCGCTGCAGCTGAAAAAGAAACGGCTCGATGGCCAATGCGTAGAGCATGCCGGACAAGGGGCAGCCCTGCCAATTCCCTCCTGACTGGAAACGGTGCGCTCAGAGTGCCATTAACTTTTACAATCCCAAAAACGTTGGTGTACAGCAGTGCAATCATATGAACAAAATTATCACCAAACCCAAAACATTTCAATGTTTTAAACAAAAACCGGTGATCTACTCGATCAAAAGCTTTCTCCTGGTCAATGGATAATATTCCTAAATCCATCCCAGAAAGATTAGAGGCTGAAATGATATCCCGCAATGCAAAAATATTATCATAAATAGTCCTGTCAGGCACACAGTACGTCTGGCAGGGACTGACGAGCAGGTCCATCACAGTCCTCAGGCGGCTGGCCAGGGCCCTCGAGAAGATCTTATAGTCCGTGCACAGCAGGCTCACCGGGCGCCAGTTCTTTATTTGACAAAGGTCTCCTTTCTTAGGCAGCAGAGTGACGACTGCTCTTCTGCAGCTCAATGGTAATTCTCCATCCTGTAAGCTTTGTAAGAACACCTCGTACACCTCGGCACCCAGCAGGTACCAGAAATGTTTATAGAACTCAGCTGGGATGCCATCGAGTCCTGGTGCCTTTCCAGTATTCAAACCAGCCAGTGCATCTGATAGCTCCTGAAAGGTGATGTCTGCCTCCAGCTTCAGCTTGACCGTGTCTGTAAGTTTGGGTAATCCGTTCAAATAGTCCAACATGGCCGAATCATCAATTACACCATCCTTAAATAAATCAGAGATTAAAAGACACAGCAAAGTTCCTGATCTCCTCCGTGGTGTGCAGCTCATGACCTTCAGCGTCCTGCAGCATGTGGATCACCTTACTCTCGGCCTCTTTCTTTTCCAGATTAAAGAAAAATTTAGTAGGCGCGTCCAAGTGATTTAAAGTTTGAAAACGCGAGCGCACCAATGCACCTTGGGCACGAAGCTCCAGGAGTTCAGCAAGGGATTGTTTTTTAGACTTTAAAACAGCAAGCGTTTCTTCACTAAAGTAGTCCTGTAAAACGCTGTGCAGATTTGTGATGTCCTCCTCCAAGCTCTTCATTTCGTGAAGACACCGCCTGGTCACATGCTGAGTGTACTGCTGGCAAAAGACTTTAATCTGCACCTTCGACACATCCCACCATTGCGAGAGATGGGAATCTGGACTTGGTTTGAGTCCACTGCAGCCAGAAAAACTCAAACACTTGAGGAAATGAGAATCCTCTAACAGGGAGACATTAAAGTGCCAAAGAGATTGAGAGGTTTTTTAGGGACAGAGACATTCATTCCCACCAGAGAGTGATCGGAGAATCCCACTGGGCAGATATAAGCCTTAGTAACCGTATTCAGCAGGTGCCTCAGACAGTAAAAACGGTCCAAACGCGCCATCGAAATGCACCCACCGCCCCCCTTTACCCAGGTGTACTGTCTATCTGACGGAAATTTACTTCTCCAGACGTCCACCAGGTCTGAGTGGTCTAATAAGGAGCGTAAAGCACGGACAGACGCTGGGTGAGGCTCAGCACCATTACGGTCCAGTAAGTTATTCTCCGTACAATTAAAATCTCCTCCGACCAACAGGATCTCCCCATTAACAAAGGTCTCCAACACCTTCCTCAGAGCTTTAAAAACAAAGTCTCTCACCTCCATTTGTTGGAGCGTAAGTGTTAATAAACACCAGATCTTGGCTCTTATCCTTCACCTGAACTACCAGGAGGCGCCCAGCCACCACCTCACTAATGTTAGTGATTTGTAAAGTTGACGTGTTAGAGAACAGTATGGCCACCCCAGCACTGACGTGTGAGCCATGACTCAGGACAGCCTGACCCCCTGACCCACTCACGTAACCAGTCCGGCTGATTTCTAACATCAGAGTGAGTTTCCTGTAAGAAAGTGACCTGAAGAGCCTTTTGGTTTAAAAAGTCAAACAGAGCGGCCCTCTTTGCAGTCGCCCTACAGCCATTCACATTTAAACTCCCAATGTGTAAAGACTGCATTGATGATTCACAAATGGGAGTGAACAGTACTGCACAAGTCAACCAGAAATAAAAAAGTTTCAAAAAACTATCCATTATTTCTGAAAATGGACTTTCGCACCCTGCTAATCACATTTTTAAGACGGGTAGTTTCCTTTTGGTCCATTCCCAGACGTGCCGCTTTGCGCATCACCCTTGAGCTGACACCACAAACAATGGAAGGTCAGGAAGTGATCCTCCACTTTAACACCCCTCTTGCCTTCGATGAAGTCTAAAAACTTCCTAATACTCGCAGTGTTATACCCGCCACTGAGTCTGTATTGGGACGAGGTCGTACTCCTCACTGAGACGTCAGTGTCACCGCCTTCGTGCTCACGATCACTCAGGTCGCTGTGACAATCACTCTGACTTCTAAGAATCCTGCTCGATACTTGCGATGGCTCGCCAGCCACGTGACTTTTCTTTGCAGATTTTTTAGTGTCTGATTTTTCTTTTCGTTTTCAGTACGAACTGTAAAATCCTCCTCACACCCCCACTCCTGCACTCTCCCTCTGATCGGTCTCGCCACTCACACCCGCTGCTGTTTCACTCCTCTGTCCTTCCACAGAGCTCATCTCAGTGCGCTCAGTCAGGCGCCCGTCAGCACACGCCGGTGTTTCTGCGATCACGTCTGTAGCCATAGCTTCATTCACAGCGGGGCCGACGGGCGCGGCACTCTCTGTGCCGATCATCGCCGTCTTATCCCCTCCGCAGTCTCCGGCTCATTTGTACTTAGTTCTCCTTCCACAGACTCGCACTGAGCACTTTGAACGGACCCGTTTACAACAGGATCGCTGGGCTCAGCCAACGCATTCCTTTCGGTAGTCAGCAGGCTCGCCTCAGGAGCGACTGCTAACACTACAGTGGGGTGCAAATCACTCACAACCTGTGATCCGGTTACGAGCTCAGCTACCTCTGCAGTCTCCTCATCCTCCATACTGTCCACCTCCTCACCGCTTTCATACTCCGTCTCATCGCTCACTGAAGCAGGGGCAGCGCTTCGGCCCACCGGTAAAACGGTCTCATTTTTACATTGAGAGGCCTTGTGTCCGGCCCTCCCACAGTTAAAACACTTCATCGAGTCCGAAGTAACAAAAACCACATAATCACAGCCATCAACCTTGAATCTCAGAGCAACATTTATGTCCTCCTTCATGTTGTTTAACACCATAAAACCTGCCTCCTAAATGAAACAACGTGTTTCAATTCTCTCATTTTACAGCCCAACGGAATCATCACTATATCTGATAAAACCTGGCCATAGCGGAGTTCCTGCACCAAAACATCATTCTTTAGGAACGGTGGGACATTTGAAATAATAATCTTTTTCGCAGGTGCTGACAGAGGTAAAACAGGAACCAAAGCGCCATTAATAATAATCCCTTCTACTACAAGTTTATCAACTAGAGATTCCTCGTTAAGAAAAACTACTACGGCTTTATTCATTCTTGATGCTGAACGAACATTCTTAAAGCCAACAACTTTACCGACAGCCACAACACACTCTTCAGCGAAACGTGCGGCTCAACCAGTACTTTAGCCCCATGCGGGGAAAGATTTTCATAAAACCTAGGCATTAGACCAGGCGACGACACTTTGGACGCGGCCATGGCTACACGACAAAAGCCGCGTCTTATTTGATAAAACCCCCTGATATAGAAAAATAAGAAAAGGAGTTAGAAATAAAGAAAAAACTTACAGAAGACAGAAAACACGTCCGACTTCCAACGATAGCCACGACTCAGCCACGCCCACCCCAGACCACACTAATCGAAAGACACACCGACAGCAAGACAGTAGCGAGAGATAGATAGATAGATAGATATAATAGAAAGATAGATATGAAAGGCACTATTATAATAGATAGATAGATAGATAGATAGATAGATAGATAGATAGATATGAAAGGCACTGTGGTGTTATGGGTCCACAGCTCGTGGAGAAAAGGCCATTGATTTTAAATAAATAATCATCGCACCCGAGGCGGCGTGAGGGGCGTTGTTAGTGAGCCGCTGGGCAGTCGTCGATGTGGGCGTTTCTCACCGTGTGCACAGGTGAGGAACTGCCCACATTCGTGATTGCTCCCGTGGCTAATGCTGCAGCTGTGATGGCCCCTCACGTTTTTAAAAGAAGCGCGAGTCGGTTTTAGAAGAAAAGAAACGTTCGGAGAGAAAGAAACGATCGGAGAGTGAAAGGAAAGGAGAGGAGAGGACGGAGGTTATCGGGAGCAGTAGAGGATGCAGGTCGGTGAAAGAGAGAGAGAGCCGCGAAGAGCGAGCGAATGAGCGCTCGTGGACAGCTGCGTAGAAGCTGGGTGTTAGGCCGACACCCACGTGTTTGTGTTGATGTCGCTCCCGCTGAGCGAGCAGGTAGCGGGAGTGACCAAGGTGAAAGCGACGAGCCGCAGAAGGCCGCAGAAAGGCAGCGGAAGTCGGGAGGCTTGGAGTGGCAGTCCTTGGTGTGAGCGTCCTGGAGACCAAGGAGTCCAAGTCTCGAGGCTGGGATGAGAGCCAAACCGAAGCCAGGGATCGGGAGGTCTCCAGTCTTGCGTGTGTTTGAGGAGGGCAGCTGTAGAGAGCGTCTTGCCTGCTGCTTGGCCCATACGGGATAAGCAGGTGAGACGCTAACAGAAGAGCACCGTATTTGTTGATGGTTTTAAGACTGCTTCCTAAAAAGATTTTAACCTCTCGTTTTTAAGGATTGTTTTTTCTATTTATTGGTTTTACTCCACGTTCTTTTTATGGATTATTTATTTAATGAATTTGAAGAACTGCACTATTTATGGAACACTGTTTTTGTTGACTGTTTTAATAAAAGCACTTTTGTACTTTCAACCATCCCCTTGCTCAGATGCTCAATTTGCCTCCATTGACTGGCTCACTCGGTTTCATTATCGACGGTGTTGGGTTCAAGGGTTCCCAAACAGCCATGGGAGCGTGGAGCCAGAACCCACATCGTCACAGGCACTATATGATAGATAGATAGATAGACAGATAGAATGAAAGGCACTACATAATAGATAGATATGAAAGGCAATATATAATAGATAGATAGATAGATATGAAAGGCACTATATAATAGATAGATAAAATGAAAGGCACTACATAATAGATAGATAAATAGAGTGAAAGGCACTATATGATAGAATGAAAGGCACTACATAATAGAATAGATAGAGTGAAAGGCACTATATAATAGATAGATAGATAGATAGAATGAAAGGCACTATATAATAGATAGATAGATATGAAAGGCAATATATAATAGATAGATAGATAGATAGAATGAAAGGCACTATATGATAGATAGATAGATAGATAGATGAAAGGCACTATATGATAGATAGATAGATAGATAGATAACTTTATTAATCCCCAAGGGGAAATTCCCATACTCCAGCAGCAGCATACTGATAAAGAACAATATTAAAGAGTGATAACAATGCAGGTATAACAGACAATAACTTTGTATAATGATTAGGAACAGTCAGTGTGGGGTCAGAAGACGGAGGTCGTGTTTAACTAACATGCTGGAATTCTATGAGGAGGCAACAAAAGGATACGACGAGATTATTGATTATCTGGACTGTCAGAAAGCATTTGATGAGGTGCCACATGAGAGGTTGGGTATCAAACTAAAAGAAGTGGCAGTTCAGGGTGATGTTTTTAGGTGGGTGCAGAATCGGCTCGGACACAGGATTGGCCAATGTTAAGAGTGGTGACCAGCAGGGGGCAGTGTGGGGGTCGCTGCTATTTTTAATATATAGAAATGATTTAGATAGGAATATAAGGAACAAGCTGGTTAAGTTGGCAGATGATACCAAGATAGGTGGATTAGCAGATAATCTGGAATCCGTTATATCATCACAGAAGGACTTGGATAGCAGACAGGCTTGGGCAGTTTTGTGGAGGATGAAACTGAATGTCATTAAATGTAAAGAATTACACATAGGAAATAAAAATGTGAGGTTTGAATACACAATGGGCGGTCGGAAAATCGAGAGTCCACCTTATGAGAAGGATTTAGGAGTCGTAGAGGACTCTAAGCTATCGACTTCCAGACAGTGTGCAGAACCCATTAAGAAGGCTAACAGTATGTCAGGTTATATAGCGCCTTGATGTGTGGAGTACGAGTCACAGGAGGTTCTGCTCAGTCTTTATAGCACACTGGTGAGGCCTCGTCTGGAGTCCTGGGTGCAGTTTTGGTCTCCAGGCTACAAAAAGGACATAACAGCACAAGAGAAGGTCCAGAGAAGAGCAATGAGGCTGATTCAGGGCTACAGGGGGTGAGTTATGAGGAAAGATTAAAAGAGCTGAGCCTTTACAGTTTAAGAAAAAGAAGATTAACAGGCGCCATGACTGAAGTGTTTAAAATGAAGAAGGCAGTGGATCGAGACGGTGATTTTAAAATGAGTTCATCAAGAAGACGGGGACACAGTTGGAAACTTGTGAAGGGGAAATTTCACACAAACATTAGGAAGTTTTTCTTTACACAGAGAGCCACAGACACTTGGAATAAGCGGCCTAGTAGTGTGGTAGACAGTAAGACGTTAGGGACTTTCAACACTCGACTTGATGTTATTTTAGAAGAATGAAGTGGACAGGACTGGCGAGCTTTGTGAGGCTGAATGTCCTGTTCTCATCTAGAGTGTTCTAATGCCAGAATTGTTCGCCCAATTTTGAATACAACTAATCTTCTCCCATCACATAGCCCATCACTCAGACATCAATTATGCAATAACATTACGATACGTCCTTCTGTCAACAGTAATTCGTGCGGTGGAAGACCTGACGGTGTTAACGGTTGTAGTTATTCTTCATGATATTGTAAGTTGATGTTTTCATCTTCAGCTCCATCACCACCAACTGTTTCAGCAGAGTCTAGAGATACGCATTTAACCAATTTGCTGTGTAACCGATCACCATTTTTCTCGTTAATTCGTTGGACTTTATCGTTTCTTGGTGCGAGGATTGCCCTTGTAGCCATTTCTTCTGTTGATAAACCTTCGGGATGAAATTCTTTAATAAGATTTGTACACAATAAGTCTACTGTTATAGGGAATTTAAAGTTGAGGAAAACATCAAAATTTATAAGAGAGTTGAGAGCGCAAGAAATGTGTCTGACAAAAGCATTGACACCAATGAGAGGTGAGAGGACCGCGGGCGTGAGCCGTAAACCGGAAATGGTGAGAGGAGGGCAGGACTTGAGAAGATCTCTTGGCAATCGTCTCGTTTAAAGATTTTCTTTTATAATAGAGAGATAACGTTCCCCCCAGTGTTCGGGGGACTCCGGCTCCATGCTTGTTTTTAGATCCATGGTGGCTGATAATGATGTTTAAACTTTTTTTTTCTGCAGTTTAATGATGTCGGAGCGTTTTGCCAAAGGAGAACACCATAGGTGGACTCGCGCATGTAAATGGAAGTTTATCCGAAACCAGGATTCTGCCTTCATCGTGTTACTCACCTTATCCCGGTTGTGTGTGTGTGTGTGTGAACAAACACACTGAGTGTTACATAAATCAATTAGGCAGCTGAGGCACCAGTGCTGGGCTATAAGAAATCATCCATTCATTGTGAAGGGCACCCCCTTTTCAAATTTCTACAGACTCACGTGGACAATTCTTCACGCAGGTGGCTCCAAAATTATACTTCCCGTCGGGATTAACCTCCAGCTGGTGGGTGTTGGGGTTGTAGAGCATCAGCTGCGGACAGGAATGTTTGCAGGTCCCTTCATCCTGGAAATCCCGGCAGGCCTGTGGATTTATAAAAAGAACATAAAACAATATTTACGCTGGAAAAATGAAAAAGCTCTCAAGAAGGTTCATCTTCATACTAATAATGAATAAGAAGGCCTGGCATGGACCCGTCTTGCACGTGCCCTTCATCTTGTGGCTGCTGGTGAGCACACACGGGGGGCTCCACACAGGCTGGTGTGGCCGAGACCAGCTGGGCTTTGTGGTACACCAGTAAACTCCACTACTGGGCCCGGCTTAAACATCCAGGAGCGGTCATTTAGGGTTACTGTGCACCTCTCATGAGAGGACGTCAATCTGACAGGCACAGTCCTATCAGGAACACAGCAAGTAGGCAACATGGCTCCAGGACTTAGTAATTCATTATCATTATCTTAAGAGCTTCGTTGTGAATTCTCTTCATCAGCTACGATAAACCTGCAATTAGCTGATTAAATTATCAAAGTATCTGTTATATAGTGCCTTTCACAGCTATGAGTCTATTTTTTATATCTCACGTCATATATATTACTTAAAGTGTTCTTTTCACATTTATCTATTATGTATCTATCTGTTATATAGTGCCTTTCAGAGCTATCAGTCTATTTTTTATATCTCACGTCATACATATTACTTAAAGTGTTCTTTTCACATTTATCTATTATATAGTGCCTTTCAGAGCTATCAGTTTTTTTTTTTATATCTCACGTCATACATATTACTTAGTGTTCTTTTCACATTTATCTATTATATAGTGCCTTTCAGAGCTATCAGTCTATTTTTTATATCTCACGTCATATATATTACTTAAAGTGTTCTTTTCATATTTATCTATTATGTATCTATCTGTTATATAGTGCCTTTCACATCTATCTATCTAGTCAGACATGCACGTCGGAGGTTAATCTTACAGGCTCATCTAAGGTATGTAATACCACTCCAGAGCGAGAGAGGGCGCTACTGCTAACTGCATCTTTCTCCACAGTCAGAGAAAACACTGATTGAAGTTAACTGACTCCGCCCCTTCCGGTCTGGGCTCCATAACGTTAGAGCGCTCCAGGAGGAGAGTCAAACTATGACCTATATGAGGACATGATGTCACTTTGTTATTATGGGTTACTGAGAGCAGATTTATGGGCAAAAATGGCAAACATATCCATTTAATATGAAATCGACAACACAATAAAGTGTGCAGAAAGTGAGGGGGTCTCAGTACTTTATGAATCCACCAGAATCTGTGCGTCTGAAACAAGGAGTGCTATATCTTAAGGGTCTGTGTCTCCAAAATGCCTTTCCCTTGATAAGACATAGCGGGGAGGCCCACTTGATTTTCGAGACACCAGCAGCGGTCCTTACCAGGCAGTCTGTTGGCTTTGGTCCGGTGCAGCCGGCGGCACAGTGTTCATTGCAGCAGTCGCTTGGCATCGGTCCCTTGCATCTTTTCGAGCACTGCTGGGCGCAGGTCAGCTTGGTGACTGTAAAAAACAAAAAGGACAGGAGTGAGGTCAGCTGGTCAGTCTGGAGGGTCACGCCATGTCACAGTCACAGAGTCCAGTAATTTTGGGCACTGCATGTTAATCAAGAGTGGCGTGTGGCTGGGGGTGGTACCCAGCCGGGACGCCCAGGAGGACCAAACCGCGAGGGGGTGACCGCCCTGGTGGCTTTGGGGACCACGGGGACTGAGCTTGGAAGCTCAACACTATAGGCACCCGTGGTCACTGCCAGGGGGCACCCTGATGCCTGGAGAGCTCTGGCATTCAGCGCTTACGCCACTCCCGGAAGTGCTGGGGGGGAGACGACCAGGGATATCCAGAGTGCTTCCTGGTGCACAGCCGATACTTATCGGGAGGCACCTGGAGCACATCCGCGTGATTATA
This sequence comes from Polypterus senegalus, assembly GCF_016835505.1. Taxonomy (NCBI): domain Eukaryota; kingdom Metazoa; phylum Chordata; class Cladistia; order Polypteriformes; family Polypteridae; genus Polypterus; species Polypterus senegalus. The sequence continues at coordinate 204,941,832 of NC_053158.1, read as the reverse complement.
AAAGGGGCCGCCTCCCTCCGGTTAGGGGGCTCGAGTCGGGAGCAGAGAAAGACGGAGTTCGGGAGGAGCGGAAAGGAGGCGGCCTGAAGAGAAAGAGCCATCATTTTGGTCGAGGCCTGGACTTTGGGGGAGTTTTGGGGTTGTGTGCCACTCATTGTGTAAATATGTCTATGTCTATGTCCTGTCTGTGCCTGGGCCAGCCTCCACACAAGGCACAGTTTACGCTGAACGTCTCAGGCACTTTAAAACAAATCCTGCAAAGTGAGAAGTGCTTTCAAAAAAGAATGAAAGGAAGAGAAACATCTAAACTGCACAGGTATGCGGTCAACAGTCAAACTCAAGATGGCATCAACCTTTGGTCGGAGCACCCAAACTGTATTAGCGTTCTCAGGACAATCTGATAACTGAGGGGACGTCCAGAGCCTGACTCCGCTTTCCCACCACCATCCATCAGAGTCCATTGGCCGCTCCTGCTTTTAGTGCTCAAGAGGAGTGACCTGCCATTCCTCTCACGGGGAAACCCAACCACTTTGCCTCCTCTCCGCCACACTGGGAGGATCACTCACCTCTCTCTCCCTCTCATACTTCCTTTCTTTTCTGTTCTACAACAAAAGTTGGAGAAAAATCGAAGAAAAAAAAGGGAAAGTGGGATGAAGTGGTGTGGACATGGGATGAGGAGAGACAATGAACACGTGGCCAAGAGTGATGGGGTTGGAGCAAGCGAGACAAGAAGAGGCCATTCAGACCTCCAAAGCGTGCCAGTCCTGTCCACTCAATCCTTCTAAAATAACACCAAGTCACATTTTGAAGGTCCCTAAAGTCCTGCTGTCCCCCAGGCTACTTGGTCACTTATTCCAAAAGTGTGAAGAAAAACTTCCTAAGGTTTGTGTGAAATTTCCCCTTAACAAGTGTGTCCCCGTGTTCTTGATGAACTCATTTTAAAGTCTCTGCTTTGTGAGGGTCCTGATAAAAACCGAGAGCAGGGCCTTTAGTGACCTCTTGGGCACGGCCATCAGCAGTGTGTCTGTCTGTGGAGAGAGTGTCGACCTCGTCATTGAGAGGCTTACTGACCTCGGCAGTGACATTCACGTGACTCTGGTGACTCTTCCTATGAAGTCAGGAGATGGATTGGTGGGGTCATGAGGTCACTGGAAAGGGGTGCGAGGCGCTCCTGGTATCTCTGCAAATGGACGAAGGTCCAAGTCTTTAGAGTCCTGGTGCTCCTTGTTTGAGAGACATGGCTGCTATCCAGTGACCTGAGATGAAGACTGGACTTCTTCATGTGTGTCTCTTCAGAGAATCCTTGGGTCCCACTGGTTTGACTTTGTGTCACTCATGGGGTCCCGAATCAGGCACATGACCTGCATTGTGAGGGAGCGTCAGTTACAGCACTACAGCCATGTGGCGTGATTACCCGAGGGTGATCCACCTCACAGGATCCTCTGCAGAGAGAGTGTCGACCTCGTCATTGAGAGGTTTACTTACCTCAGCAGTGACATTCTGGTCTCTGGTGACTCTTCCTATGAAGTCAGCAGAAGGATTGGCACCCCCCCGGTCATGAGTTCACTGGAAAGGGGTGTGTGGCACTCCTGATATCTCAGCAAAAGGCCCAAGTTTTTACATTCCTGGTGCTTCCTGTCTTGCTATATGGTTGGACGCTATCCAGTGACCCAAGATGAACACTGCACTCCTTCGGTACTTTGGAGTATCCTTGGGGGCCACTGGTCTGACTTTGTGTTGCTTAGGGAGTCTCGGATGAGGCACATGACCTGCATTGTGAGGGAGCGTCAGTTACGACACTACGGCCATGTGGCGCGATTACCCGAGGATGATCCTCATTGTTAAAGACCAGAGTGGCTGGAGCAGACCAAGGAGATGCCCACGTAACGCCTGGCTGTGGCAGACAGAAGGTCTTTTCCTGAGGGTGAGATTGGTCTACGTGTCTGCCTTGGGGGTTGCCAACCAGAATCCCGAGGTGTTTCATTGTGTGGTGAGTGCGGCAATGCGCTGTACCAGTGTGTGTCTCCCCTACCTGACCTGACCTGAGTCTCGATCCACTGCACTGATTCCCTTCATCATTTTAAACACTTCACTCAGGTCTCCTCTTCATCTCCTTTAAAGGCTCAGCTCTTTTCATGTTTCCTCGTAACTCGTCCCCTGTAGCCCTGAATCAGTGGGTTTACATATGAAGGGTGGTTCATTGTGCTTTGAAAACCTGTAATCTTTGTAATGTATGGTGGGCTGCAGGACAATAACAGATTACAAATGTCTGACTTCGCCTCTGCTGTTGTATGTAGTGAGAGTCCTTTCTAAAATGAGGACTCTGTTTGAATATCACAAATCTGTACCCATCTCTTTGTGGCTGCTTACTGTATGGAGCCTGTTATGGACCCACATCAGTGCAGGTTCTTTCTGGAACCCTCATGTGGAAGAGTCTTTCTGTAACCAAAAACTGGTTCCCCTATGGCATCGCTCCGAAGAGCCGCTCTGGCAACTCGATTTTTAAGAGTGTACGACCTGGAAATGGAAAAAGTTAAGGAACAGCAGCCGCTTAGGCGCCAAGTGGTAGGCCGCGCCAACTCCAAGAATGGGGTCAGCAAGGGCTGACGCCCATAAAAATGACTTATCATCTGTCGCTTCATTCACAATGAAATTCCAGATTGTCACTGGAATCCACATCAGCACAACAACTGTGGAAATGGACTTCCACAGCTAAGCAACCAAGACCACTAATGTGCAATGCCAAACTTCTCTGGACCTTCTCTAGTGCTGTTATGTCCTTTTTGTAGCTCTGAGACCCAAACTGCACCCAGGACTCCAGATGAGGCCTCACCAGTGTGTTATAAAGACTGAGCAGAACCTCCTGTGACTTGTACTCCACACGTCAAGGCACTATATAACCTGACATACTCCTTCTTAATGGCTTCTGAACACCGCCAGTTGATAGGTGTTACATTCACTATGACTCCTAAGCTCTTCTCATAGGGCATACTTTTGATTTTCAGATCTCCTATTGTGTATTCAGCTCTAACAACACCTAAACTTAATGTAAGTGATGGACTCAGCTCTTTTAATCTTTCCTCAAAACTCATCCCCTGTAGCCCTAAATCACCCTAGTCGCTCTTCTCTGGACCTTTCTCTAGTGCTGCTATGTCCTTTTTGTAGCCTGGAGACCCAAACTGCACCCAGGACTCCAGATGAGGCTTCACCAGTGTGTTATAAAGACTGAGCAGGACCTCCTGTGACTTGTACTCCACACATCAAGGCGCTATATAACCTGACATTCTGTTAGCCTTCTTAATGACTTCTGAACACTGCCTGGCAGTTGATAGTGTCGAGTCCACTGCGACTCCTAAGTCCTTTTCATAAGAGCTCCATTGTGTATTCAGCCACATTCACATCTGAGGGTTACGTTCCTGGCTAGATGATGGTAAGCACTACCACCCCACAACACCAGGAGGCGCGATTGCCAACCACCATAATATACTCTGCTTACAAGAAGGTGAGTGCCTGTCTGGATTACCAAAGAAGAAGTGCCAACAGAGACACCTGGAGGAGAACCACTGAACTGTAACTTGACAGGCTGACAACAAAGAGAGAAAGAGCGGGGGTTACAGCAGAGCAGCAGCAACACACCAACGCTGCATTTGACCCCTTTTTATTTCAGACAATGACACAAAACAATATGAGTCACAAATAAGCAGTGAAAAACAAAATTAAGAAAAACACATTTTTTTTGAACAGCAGACCTTGTAAAACTTACAGGTTTGGCAGTCCATAGGCCCGGGACCCCAGCAGGAGCTGTTGAAACATTTGGAATCACATTTTGGGCCTGTAAGGATAAACAGAATGAAATATTAGAACTTGTACATGTAATTCAGGAACCATGTCACTCAAGCGAGGGGTCTTTATAAGTAATAGGATGTGAAGAGTGCCAAATTGAAAAGATGGAAGTGAAAGCCACTGCAGAAAATGGATAAAACAGAGACGCAAGGAAGGCTGAGACCACCAGAGGGAGCTCTGAGGAGAAAGTCAGAGGACTGACAGGCAGCCACAGCTCTACTTGCAGGATACAAAAAAAAAAACCCACAGCAGAGACTCCACACTTTGGGTTCTGTCCTCCTCAGAGGTCCACTTTGTTTATCTGTACCTGACCATCTGTACTTAAACCACATGCTGAATAAAGTGGAACATGGCAATGAATATGAGTGGGTCTTTAATCAGGCTGTGATAATCACTTAGATGAAGATCAGACCAAAGGAGCCATGAAGGTGATAGACAGACAGACAGAAGTGAAAGGCACCATATAATAGATAGACCAACAGAGAGACAGATAGATTAGAATATAGATAGATAGATGTGAAAGGCACTATATGATAGATAGATAGATAGATAGAAGTGAAAGGCACTATATGATAGATAGATAGATAGATAGATAGATAGATAGATAGATAGATAGATAAATAGATAGATAAATAGGTAGATAGATAGATAGAAGTGAAAGGCACTATATGATAGATAGATAGATAGACAGAAGTGAAAGGCACTTTATGATAGATAGATAGATAGATAGATAGATAGATAGATAGATAGATAGATAGATAGATAGATAGATAGATAGATAGATAGAAGTGAAAGGCATTATATAATAGATAGATAGATAGATAGATTTTTACTCCCCCAGATGTGCTCCAAGTGTGCTCTGGTAATCTTCCTCCGATACACCCCAGTGTGGCGGAAGTGCCGGCTGCGTACCCGGAAGTACTCCGGGTGTCCCTGCTCCTCTTCCCCCCTGCACTTTCGGGTGTGGCGGAAGTGCTGAGGTCCAGGGCTCCAAAGGCATAGGGGCGCCCCCTGGTGGTGACCACAGGCCCCTACAGGGTTGGTTGAGCTTCAAAGCACTGTACCCGTGGCCCCCCAAAGGTACTAGGGCGGTCGCCCCCACATGGTCTGGGGAAGGCGTAAGCCCTCCTCTGGTCCTCCTGGGCGTCCCGGCCGGGTTCCCCCATCCATCTCCAACAATAAATAGATAGATAGATAGTGAAAGGTCACCTACACCTGACGTTCATGTGCATGATAATTAAAAAATCATTAATAAAAGTATTGACTGCCGAATGTTAACAGAGGAGGTCGTGGTGATCAGAGCCCCCAAACTCCCCATTCCTGACGTGACCCACAGTTATTTTGCTGAATTTCCTCCACAAGTAACTGATAGCCCTGATAGTGAAGGGTGGGATGGAGTCGGCGTTCACTTCAAGTCGTGTGCCGTCCTCTGCTTTAACTAATGGGTTTGGAATCCAAAGCAGCAGTTGTCAGGCTGCTCATTTTTGCTTGAAACCTGACTGATGGTGGTCTTCACGATTTACTGAATGAGATGGTGTAGCTCAGAATGGAGGGCAGACATTCAGACCCCTTTAGCACTGAGTATGGAGAGGAACCCAGAGTCCTGTACAGATCAAGGAGGCCCTCACAGCGGCAGGTGACTGTGGCATCATAACCCTCACAATTCCCATAACTCATGGTGCCATAATGTGTCTTAGAGCTGTCACGGCTGCGGTTTATTTCATATACTGTAACATTTCTGCTCATTTCATTGATAACTCTCATTGTTATTAATAAACAGGTGCAAAACAGGCAGGGGGCGGCATGGTGGCGCAGTGGGTAGCACTGCTGCCTTGTAGTTAGGAGACCCGAGTTCACTTCTCAGGTCCTGCCTGCGTGGAGTTTGCATGTTCTCCCCGTGTCTGTGTGGGTTTCCTCCCACAGTCCAAAGACATGCAGGTTAGGTGGACTAGCGATTCTAAATTGCCCTTGGTGTTGCCTTGATGTGTGTGTGCCCTGAGGTGTGCTGGGCACCCTGACTGGGGTCTGTTTCCTGCCTTGCGCCCTGTGCTGGCTGGGATTGGCTCCAGCAGACTCCCATGACCCTGTAGTTAAGATATAGCGGGTTGGATACTGGATGGAAAACAGGCAGGCAGTAGAAAATGCTGATTGGTCCCTTAAGTTTCTGGAAGCACCAATGAAAACTGACTCCTGTAGTTAAACAAGGTTGGAATGCTGGTGACAAAATGGGACCCTAACCAAGGTCGAGACCCCCCCGGCTAACCCAGCAGTTAAACTTTGGCTTTAATGCAAAAGCACACGTGACAGCAGAGTCGTGTGCTATTCAGTTGTGAGACATCGAAACAAACGCAGAATACGTACAGTTCACAGTTTCACCGGCCGGGATCACTTCCGGCTTTGCACTCGTGTCCAGGATGTCACTCCAGTTGATGCTGTCCAGGTTGCAAAGGTAAGGATTGTTGGCGAATTTGACTCCACCTTTAAGAATCTCTAAAGACAAAAAGAAATAATAAAACAGTGTTCATTTCAAGAATGCACAAGTGGCTCGGCACAACTGAAAGGGACTGTGGTGTCTACAAACAAAGAGCATCATGGGAAGGATTAACCTGTGCCTGTCAGGGGGTCGGCGGATGGGGAAGGGACGGGAAGGTCTTGGCTGCCAAAATCCACCACGAGGCTGGAAATCCAAAGGCTCTTCATGTGAAATGACATTACATAAACCAAAGAGATTTAACAAACAAGAAAAGAACAGAAGACAAATGATATTTGACAAAAAAGGGAAGAACATAAGAACTTCAGACATTTGATAAGTGGGAGAGAAGAACAAAAGAAATTTGACAAAAGAGAAATCTGAGAAATGAGTAAAAAAACATAAGGAATCTAACAAAGGAGAAATTTGATAAATGAGAAAAGATCATAAAAAATTTGAGAAATAAGAAATATAACAATTGAGAAAAGAATTTAAGAACACACAAGAAATTTGATAGCTTAGAATTTGACAAACAAGAAAAAAAACATGAAATGTAACAAATGAGAAAAGAAAAAGATGAGAAATCTGAGAAATGAGTAAAACAATATAAGGAATTTAACAAAAATCTGACAAATTAGAAAAGAGAATAAGAATATGAGACATTTGACAAGTGAGAAAAGATTATAAGAAATTTGAGAAACAAGAAATCTGACAAACAAGAAAAGAATTTAAGAACATAAGAAATTTGATAACAGAATCTGACAAATGAAAGAAGAAAATGAGAAATCTAACAAATTAGAAAAGAACACAAGAAATCTGAGAAATGCGAGAAATCTGAGAAATGAGAAATCTGAGAAATGAGTAAACAACATAAGGAATTTAACAAAATCTGACAAATTAGAAAAGAGAATAAGAATATGAGACATTTGACAAGTGAGAAAAGATTATAAGAAATTTGAGAAACAAGAAATGTGACAAATGAGAAATCTGAGAAATGAGTCAACAACATAAGAAATTTAACAAAGGAAATTTCTGAAAAATTAGAAAAGAAAATAAGAATATGAGAAATGTGACAAACGAGAAAAGAATTTAAGAATATAAGAAATTTGGTAACAGAATCTGACAAATGAAAACAGAAAATGAGAAATCTAACAAATGTGAAAAGAACATAAAAAATGGACAAAAGAGAAATATGAGAAACAAGAAAAAGAACAAGGGAATGTGACAAATGAGAAATACGAGAAATGAGTCAACAACATAAGAAATTTAACAAAGGAGAAATCTGATAAATGAGAAAAGAATTTAAGAACATAAGAAATTTGATAACTGAGACTTTGACAAATGAAAAAAGTGAATGAGAAAAGAACATAAGAAAATTGACAAAACAGGAATCTGAGAAACAAGAAAAAAGCATAAGAATATGAGACATTCGACAAGTGAGAAAAGAATTTAAGAACGTAAGAAATTAGGTAACTGGGATTTTGAGAAATGAAAAGATAACATAAGTAAACAAGAAATCTGACAAACGAGATATTGTTAGACTTTGCTATTGTTGTTTTATTTCCGCATTTCTTTCTTTGCTGCATTACAACCTTACTACTCGTGTATTTTATGATTTGCTGTTGTGGTCATCAATTCTGAAGTATTATTTTTCTTATTTTTCTGTTTTTTTTTTCCTATTTCCTCTCCCTTCAAGTCTGCTGGTGTTCTATGGTTTCATAAGAGGCGGGGCCACCCTGATGCCACGCCTCCTGGCCCCGCCCACCCTCTGACTATGTCAGACAGACTAGCAGGAGTTTACGCGGCTGCACAGCAGCTCAGGTATTGTTTCTGTACACATGTCAAAAAGCCCAAATAGCACACACTACGGAGTTTTTTGTGAACATATGAAATTATTCTCTTTAATGAATTGGTTGTTTCCAATGAAATTCAAATAGTTCACGTCTTGGCACCCTGTCGTTTTTCACTAGTAATCGAGCAGGGCTTCTTATCCCTGTTGCTTCCATGTGACAACTGAAAGTCACCCTTCAGTCACCATGTGCGATGTCACCATGGCAACAGGATTATAATCTTTTGACCTTTGATTTGCATTCTCTGGGAACAATTCCGGCACAAACTCCTGATCTCCTCATCCCTTTCATTAAAAAAATCAGTACAGAGAGTAAAAAGGTCAACATTGTACACTTCTTAGTTGTCCAAGATTCTGGGGCTGGTAGGTTGTGTGGTGTGTGAGGACAAGTCCCAGAATTAGAAATTCTTGTGTGTCTCCTTGTCTTGGACTTTTTTCGGTTTGTGTTTTGAGATCGGTACTTTGTGATATCTTGACTTGGGTTACAACCTCTGCTAGAATTCCCGACTGTCCCATCCATCTCGCTGCCACATCTTCAGCTAAGCAGAACAGTAGCAGCTGATTCATAAGTCGAGGAGCTGGAGGGTTCAGATTATCACCCCTCTACGGAGATAACTTGGATAGAGCCCATCACAAAAAAACAATATTCAGTCTTATTAGGACAAGGAGAAGTCTTGGTGTCAGCCCAAAACAAATGAATATTGATGGCCAGAGCCTTCTGAGAACCCATAGGACTGAAAACACCCAGCTTACCATTACAGCAGTGTGATCGGAGCCTATGGGAATTCTGTTCTTCCCTAACCCTAACCCAGAAAGGAAGGACAAAGTGAAGGTCGACATACCTGTGAGGCTCCACATGGGCAGCTGCTGCAATCCCGACCCACTTTTGTTGAAGTTTAACAAGACGGCCAAAGCGTACTTGTTATCGTACAACGTGTGCCCTCGGATGACCTGGAGGTTCTCCAGGGGGATTCTTGAAATTGTGTTGATGGCAATCAGCACATACCCGCCGACTTCTTTTATAGACTGTGGAAAAGAGAAAGAGGAGAAATGAAAGGCTTACTGCTTGCTCACTGAGGCGTCAACCGGCCGTCATCTGTGTAAAGGGTCGCTCTCGGAAATCTGAAATGCAAAATGTCACCTCGAGACGGGGGCACAAAACAACGGGTTATCTCAGTCGGGGACGATGAGCATCGAGATCAGAAGGGTCAGTTGAATTCCTAGGATTTCCACAGCTTTGATTTTTCCAAACAGTCTATCATTTAAAGAGATCTTCTGATATTATGTGGTGGCAACTGATAAGTCACACTGGAGCACGTGACGTGTAGATCGTCTAATTGTGTTGCCATCAGGGAAAAGTCGTGTTTCTTCCCAATGAAGAGGCGTATTCATGAGATTTGTTGCTTGGTGAAATAGAAATCCACATATGTGAGCAGCAGAGACGCGAAGAGGCAGACGCGCCAACAGTCCACTCACTTCTCATTCGTGTGAATGCTATTGTCAGATTCAGTTCTGACAGCTCCAAGCAGGGTCGGAAATACAAGACAAAGAGTAGAAGACAAAGTAGAACATCGTAAAGAGGTTCAAAAACATTGGCACGACACACAAGCAGAGCAGGTTAGAGGTTTTGAAAGAACTAAAATTCGAAAGGCTCAGAAAACTGACAGTAAAGATCGCATTACCGCAAACAAACGGAAATTATTACTCTGTGAAATAACGGAACAGCGAAAAGAGATCAAATAAATGGAAAAAGGTGATATGACAGAAGTATGTAGATATTGTCTGGCTTTAAAGTTTAAGTCAGAGACATTGTAGATTATCTAAATCGTGTTGCCATCAGGGAAAACTAGTGAAGAGGCGTATCTGCGAGAATTAAAAGATTTGTTGTTTGGTGAAACTGAAATTCCCAGAGAGAAAATTTCAAGCCCCACAAGAAAAGACTTTATGGAAAGAGATTTGGAAAAGTGCGGCCCACATCTAAAACATTTACAACCACGCACACACAGCTCAGCCATTTCTCATTTGTGTGAACGCTATTGTCAGACAGAGTTCTGACAGCTCCAAGCAGGGTCAGAAATAAAAGACAAAGAGTAGACGACAAAGTAGAACGTCGTAAAGAGGTTCAAAAACGTTGGCGCGACACACAAGCAGAGCAGGTTAGAGGTTTTAAAAGAACTAAAATTCAAAAGTCTCAAAAAACAGAGAATAAAGACTGAATCAGCGCAAACAAATGGAAATTATTACTCTGTGAAATAACGGAACAGCGAAAAGAGATCGAATAAATGGACATAGGTGATATAACAGAAGAGACACTGCTCCTCGGGGACAAGCTGACTGAGATGGGAGTAGACTCGCACCTGGTGCCATGGATCGTGGACTATCTTACGGACAGACCTCAGTATGTGCGTCTCGGGAACTGCAGGTCTGACATTGTGGTCAGCAGCACAGGAGCGCCGCAGTGGACTGGACTTTCAAAGGTCCTGTTCAGCCAACATACATCAGACTTCCAATACGACTTGGAATCCTGCCACGTGACGACACTGCTATGGTGGGCTGCATCAGGAGGAGTATAGGAACCTAATCAAGGACTTTGTTAAATGGTGCGACTCAAACCACCTACAACTGAACACCAGCAAGACCAAAGAGCTGGTGGTGGATTTTAGGAGGCCCAGGACCCTCATGGACCCCATGATCATCAGAGGTGACTGTGCAGAGGGTGAAGACCTATAAATACCTGGGAGTGCAGCTGGATGATAAACTGGACTGGACTGTCAATACTGATGATCTGTGCAAGAGAGGACAGAGCTGACTATACTTCATTAGAAGGCTGGCGTCCTTCAACATCTGCAATAAGATGCTGCAGATGTTCTATCAGACGGTTGTGATGAGCGCCCTCTTCTACGCGGTGGTGTGCTGGGGAGGCAGCATAAAGAAGAGGGACGCCTCACGCCTGGACATACTGGTGAGGAAGGCAGGCTCTACTGTAGGGATGAAGCTGGGCAGATTGGCATCCGTGGCAGAGCGACGGGCGCTGAGCAGACTCCTGCCAATCATGGAGAATCTACTGAACAGTGTCATCTCCAGACAGAGGAGCAGCTTCAGAGACAGACTGCTGTCACCGTCCTGCTGCACTGACAGACTGAGGAGACCCCACACTATGTGACTCTTCAATTCCACCCGGGGGGGTAAACGCTAACATTATACAAAGTTATTGTCTGTTATACCTTCATTGTTATCACTCATTAATTGAATATTGTTCTTATCTGTATGCTGCTGCTGGAGTATGGGAATTTCCACTTGGGATTATTAAAGTATCTATCTATTATATAGTGCCTTTCATACCTTAGATCTTCAAATGAGTGTCTCCTTATAATTCCAAAAGCTAAACTTAAAAGAAGTGGTGAGGCGGGCAGGCGGCCTTCTGCTGCTATGCACCTAAAATCTGGAATAGCCTGCCAATAGGAATTCACCAGGCTGATACAGTAGAGCACTTTAAAACACAGCTGAAAACACATTACTTTAACATGGCCTTTTTATAACTTCAATTTAACTTAATCCCGATACTCTGTATGTTCAATTCTTCATAATAACTATTCACAGTGGCTCCAAAATCCGTACTGACCCCAACTCTCTCTTCTGTTTCTTTTTCCGATGGCCTGCGCCACCACCACCTACTCAAAGCATCCTGATGCACCAACATTGATGGACTGAAAGCCAGAAGTCTACGTGACCATCATCATCAGGTCCTTCCATGAAAACCCTAAATACAAAGAGGACTGCTTGACTTATGTTAGGTAGATTGCCCAGAGGGGACTGTGGGGTCTCGTGGTCTGGAACCCCTACAGATTTTATTTTTTTCTCCAGCCTTTGGAGGTTTTTTTTGTTTTTTTCTGTCCACCCTGGCCATCGGACCTTACTCTTATTCTATGTTAAATAATGTTGACTTATGTTTATTTTTTATTGTGTCTTCTATTTTTCTATTCATTTTGTAAAGCACTTTGAGCTACATTTTGTTGTATGAATATGTGCTATATAAATAAATGTTGATTGATTGATTGATTGATTTCTATATTGTTTGGCTTTAAAGTTTAAGTCGTCTAATTTTAGTGGCCATCAGGGTTTCTTCCCAATGAAGAGGCGTATTCACAAGAAATAAAAGATTTGTTGTTTGGTGAAAGTGAAATCCACATACGCGAGTGGCAGAGATGCAAAGTGGCTGGCACACAGCACAGGCCGGGAGGTTGGCGAGCGAAGCCCCTAGTTAAACAAATGTAAACAGAGATGTATATATTGATAGTGAACATTTTCAGATGTTAAACTTGGACGGCGCGTGTTATTACAGTTTGTACGTATGCTTATTTTTTTGTATTCGCCATATGTCAGAAGCCTTCATTCTCTACAACGCTCAGAGGGCGCATACCTTTGCAAGTGAAAGAAGAGTATTGAGGGAGTTCTTTTGTTTGCACAAGTTGAGGTCTGTTTGCTAACTTCGGTGTTTGTTCCATTAGTGAGTTGAGAGGGAGCCACTTTTTTTAAACGCTTGCCGTTTGCTGCTCCATTATCCGTACATCAGAATGGTGACTTGCTAAGTGTGCTCTCAGGTTCATCGTGTCCCCCGAGTATTTGATTTTGGCATGTTGGCACAATTTGCAGCCGGCATGGCTCTTGTCCATCTCCTTAGTGCCTTATCCTCACAGGCGGCGCAGTGGTAGTGCTGGTAAGGAGATTGTGGGTTCGCTTCCCGGGTGCTCCCTGTTTGGAGAGCACTTTGAGTAGTGAGAAAAGTGCTATATAAATGTAAAGAATTATTATTATTATTATTGTGAAAGCCAAAATGAGCCCACACGTCCACTCTGTATGCCACGGCAGCCGCTCTAACTCCTCTGATTCAGCCATCGGTTGTCATGTTACAAAGTTGGCTCGGTTTGTCATGGCACGATCCACATTGTCTGCCAGATCCGCACGCCCGAGTATTGAAAGCCTACATACGTCAACCCTTATGCTACTTCCTGTCTCAATGTATGTTGTTATGTGAGCTGCTATCTTGCGATCGGGGGTTTAAACACAACACAGAATGAACTGCGTGCCTTGAAGGGGCAGAGTGGTGGCTCTGAGGCTAAGGATCTGCGCTGGTATCCCGAAGGTTGCCGGTTCGAATCCCCGTCGTTGCCACAAGAGATGCTACTCTGCTGGGCCCTTGAGTAAGGCCCTTACCCTTCAATTGCTCCAGGACTTCTGACCCCAAAGGGGTATGCAAAAACCAACAAATTTCTTTTGGGATTAATAAAGTAAAATAAAAAAAAAAAGAATGTAAATAAGTAATTAAAAATCGATACTATGTTTTTGAGAATTGATCGATGCACTATATAAAAAAACATAATATTGCAATACTCAAGTGTATCGATATTTTTTTTACACCGCTAGCAGTAGAGCTGCAGTAAAGAGATTGTGGGTTTGCATCCTGAGTCCTCCCTTCAGGGTAACGCTTTGAGTAGTGAGAGTAACGCTATATAAATGTAATGAAGGATTATCGTTAGCGTGACAAGAAAGACTTGTCTGGTATCGGTAACGTGATGCTCAAAAATTGAAAAAAAAAAATAAAAATACAGTGATCCCTCCCTATATCGCGCTTCGACTTTCGTGGCTTCACTCCATCGCGGATTTTAAATGTAAGCACATCTAAATATATATCACAGATTTTTCGCTGGTTCGTGGATTTCTGCAGACAATGGGTCTTTTAATTTAGGGTACACGCTTCCTCAGTTTGTTTGCCCAGTTGATTTCATACAAGGGGCGCTATTGGCGGATGGCTTAGAAGCTACCCAATCAGAGCACGTATTACGTATTAACTAAAACTCCTCAATGATATGCGATGTGCTTCCCGCGCGGTGCTTGTTTGCTTCTCTCTATCTCTCTCACTCTCTCTGCGCCTGACGGAGGGGCTGTTTGCACAGAGGATACGGACGATACTCTACAAATGCTGAAAGACTACCTTCACATTGATCCCGTCTGTTGCGGCTGCTTTACCGCGGTGCTTTGGCATACTTAAAAGCCCAACAGCACGTATTGATTTTTTGATTGTGTGCTTTTCTCTCTCTCTCTCTCTCTGACATTCTCTACTCCTGACTGCGCTCCTTTGAAGAGGAAGATCTATTTGCTTTCTTTTAATTGTGAGAAACAACTGTCACCTCTGTCTTGTCATGGAGCACAGTTTAAAGTTTTGTTATTTCATGTCTAGAGGGCTCTAATAATGTTAATAGTGTGGGAGAGTTTATAAGGGCTTAAAATATACAAAACTAACCATACAAACATATAGTTTCTACTTCGCGGATTTTCACCTATTTTTCACCTTACGTTCCAGACCCCACCGCGATCGAGGAGGGATTACTGTACTCTAAAGTTGACAAAAAAAGTCAAACTGGTACTAAACACGTCAGATCATCTACATGTCTACTGTAAGCCCAAAGAAGCAGAGAACCACAAGCACTACAAGTGTGGAGTTTCAGGTCTGACTGTTAAGGTTGACGTGAAAATGCAAATAAAATGAATGGGATGACCAGGAGAAGAGCCATAAAGCAAGCAAGGGAGTCACAGCCAGAAGGCCACTAGAACTCAAAAGGCAACCCAAAAATCGTATTAGGAAACCAAAGTGTCATGATGGGGAGTACCAAAGCACTTCCAGAAATGAACACTAGAGGGGGATATCCCATCAAAAACCCCAGTTTGGTACAAAAAGGCTACATTATCCAACCCTCCATATCCTAACTACAGGGTCACGGGGGGTCTGCCGGAGCCAATCTTCATGCTATTATATAGCGATATTGAAGAAAAGTTAACTTCAAAAATTGAAGTTCTACAGTAAAAATGTAAGTTTATAAAGTATTTGTGCGTTCATTTCAAATCCAAACAGAACGAAAACATGTAACGCAATGAATACCTCTGACGCAACATGAAATATAATTTTCTTTCAATGTATTATGTTTTACTATTTTTTCTATGGTTAATAACTCACAGTAATGTAAAATAGTTAGCTCTATTATGCATATGTAATAATTCCCATGAAAATAAAAATCTGTTTAAATTGTACATACATCCAGCTCCCCAAACGCAAGCGGCAGATCTGCAAAGAGGCTAGCGTGTAGCGCCCGCCTAGGGGCTGGCGAGTAAAGTGGGCAGGGGGCAGAGCCCCCAATGTGTATATACAGGGTGGTGCAGATCTAATTATGCAGATCCAGATCATCTGGATGACTTTGATTTATGAGGGGACGATTCCAGTTCGGTGCAAAGACGATTCTTCATGTCGTCAGTTCGCACACTTCTCGATGGTTTGGGATGTTTCGGGTGATTTTCTATGTAATAAACTTAATAAGTTATAGCGTAATGAAAATTGCATAATTAGATCTGGACCGCCTGTGATAAAGGAGCTTGGTTGGCGCCGACTCGACACTGACTGATACCAGACGCACAGGCAAAATAAATAAAATCTTTATTTTTCTTCAGCTGGAGGGCACATCTTCCCCGTGAACCGTCCAGCCACAACGCAGTCCCAAATCACAAATAAAAACACCAAACCACACAAATCTTTCCTCCACTCCTCCCGACTCTGGCGCCCCGAGTAGTGCAGGTGGGCTCCTTTTATAGCCCACCTGGAAGAGCTGCAGGTGCTCGTTGACCTACTTCTAGCTGTACTTCCAGGAGTGGCTGCGCTCCCACCCAGACGGGCTCATTAAGCCCTGCAGCTCCCCCGGGCGGTGGCCATGGGGCCCAACAGGGATGAGCTCCAGTGTTCCACCATTGTGGCCCCGATGCAACCCAGGGGGGCTGCCACCAAGTGTTCTGGGGGACGTAGCGGGCATCCCATGGGTGCTCCCCTGGATCCAGCGTTGTAGGGGCATCCCAGCCGTCCAGCACACACCCTATATATTAAAATGTACAGTTAAATGGGAATAATGTGTTTTTTTTACCTTTTTAACAATATTTTCATCTTGATGTTCATTCTATTTTTTTTTTTGGGTGTTTTATTTTTTTAATGAATCCATTATTTACAAATTAATGGGTCTGACGCTAAAGTAGTTGCAGCCTTTGATTATTCCATGTTGTTTGCCAGCGTGTTGGCTCTGCTCATTTTTAATTGTCATTAATAAGATACAACAAAGGGGAAAAACTGAACAGAGAAAGGATAAAATAGAATGAAATCAACAAAACAGAGAGAAGCATTTAAATAAAAAGCAGAAATATTTCAAAATGTCTTATAAATGTAAAAATCACGCTGCTATGCTTTTCTGAATCTATACTAATAAAAGGCAAAGCCCTCACTGACTCATCACTAATTCTCCAACTTCCCGTGTAGGTAGGAGGCTGACATTTGGCAGCTCATTCCTTACAGCTTACTTACAAAAGGTAAGCAGGTTTCATTTCGAAATTCTATGCGTAACGGTCATAACAGTCGACAACGTCCGCCATGTTGAACTTTCTTATTTATGGCCCAATCTTCTCGAAATTTGGTAGGCGGCTTCCCTGCGCTAACCGAAACCGATGTACGTACTTATTTCGATGGTATGACACCACTGTCAGCCGCCATATTGAACTTTCCAACGTCACTAATTCTCCAACTTCCCGTGTAGGTAGAAGGCTAGAATTTGGTACTTATTTCGGTGGTATGATGCGACTGTCGGCCGCCATATTGAACTTTTAACGGAAACCGATGTACGTACTTATTTCATTGGTATGACACCACTGTCGGCCGCCATATTGAACTTTCCAACATCACTAATTCTCCAACTTCCCGTGTAGGTAGAAGGCTGACATTTGGCCGGCTCATTCCTTACAGCTTACTTACAAAAGGTAAGCAGGTTTCATTTCGAAATTCTACGCATAACGGTCGACAACGTCCGCCATGTTGAACTTTCTTATTTATGGCCCAATCTTCTCGAAATTTGGTAGGCGGCTTCCCTGCGCTAACCGAAACCGATGTACGTACTTATTTCGATGGTATGACGCCACTGTCAGCCGCCATATTGAACTTTCCAACAGTGTTTGTTACTTATGGGCCCATCTTCAAGAAATTTGGTACACGGGTTCCCAACGCTAACTGAATCCTACTTACGTACATATATACGTCCATAGCCTGCACCTCGGTCACCGTCCCCCATCCCAACGCCTCCCACGTTGTAGGCTGCCTGTCTATATAAGGCCGTCCGTCACTCCAGTCTCCACACTCCCTTCCTTGCTTCGCCACGGTATTCACATCTCCCTGCTGATAACTACAACCTTTTTATTTAATCCACAGCTTCTCCACTGTTTTATTGTTCATTTATTACGATTATAGTTATTGTGTAGGTATTTTAGACTTACTTTACATTGTTCAGGTACCCATTTCCTTTATCATTCCAACCGTATCCCCATTAACATGTCTATCGAGGTGATCACCATCGATCAAAGAACTGTCACTTACCGAGTGGTTTCCATGCCCGGAGATGGCGCCTGCCTTTTCCATTCTCTTTGTTACATATTGCACGGCCATATCAGGCTCACTCTTGATATCCATTGTGTCTTATGTATTGAATGACTGGACAGGTTCAAGGTGTGGACTGATGACGGTACAGGAGATAATTAGACTACACAGGAGCACTAGAAGAGTGAAATGCTTAAGCCCTTCACCTATGGATCTGCATGTGAGTTGATGGCTGCCACTGAATTGTTCGGTTGTCGCTTTCAAGTGTACTGAAATGGCCAAATATTTTACACCTTTGGACAACCGCCAATGCCTCTTAAACATCTTAGATTGACAGGTGACGATTTCAGTAGTGGACACTTTGATGTTTATGAATGTTTAAACTCTCAAAAGCTGGATGTGAAGTTATCAATGAAACTGGTTGTGTGCTTACAACGCTTGACAGATGTTGAATGTCACTTCAACACAAGTCCTACAAATACTGTCGTCATTGAAACAAACCATGAAACTCAAACCGATTACGACAGCAGCAATCCAAGCTGTGAGATTTGAGACAAGATTACTGTTCACATGGCCGACTGTACGTTACATGCTCAGAGTAAGCTCAGCGCACAGCTTGGTCATATTACAACCGGAGGGCCGAACTCACAATGTGGTATACAAAGAGATCCTTCACAGATAATTATTGGCATATTCTAACTCAGTTTAAAAAGGTTTAATTCTCTTCTTAATAAACATTTTAAGGCAGTACTTCACTGCTGCGAAGCGCGGGTATTTTGCTAGTGTAGAATAAGAGAATGAAATCCCAGCTAATGAAGTGAGAGCAGTGCTATCAGGCGTTGTCACTGATTAGGAAGCTGGTTGGAACAAAAACCAGCAGCCACAGTGGGGGACCCCAGCACCGAGTTTAGGAAGCACTGGCCTAGCCAATGATATGCCTAATAAAATGTGAGCTACAACCGCCAGAATTGAAACAAACGGCCAGGCTGGTGTAGTTCTGAGTCTGGCGCAACAGTTGAGAAAGAAAAAAAAAAAAAAAGAACGGGAGTGAGGAAGTGGGGATGAAGACGCCTCAGACAAGGCTGAGGAGAGCAGAGAAGTCCAATAAGATCACCAAACAAGTCGGGAATACAAAGTTCAAAAGTCGAAATGACCACCAACTTTAACTCCAAGTCTCAGATGGATGATGTGAGGCCTGTGATTGTCACCCTCGTCATGTCAAAGTTTGTGACCTCCCAGACCACGCCCCCTAGCAACGGTTCACTGCACATGGCAACAAGACCACAAACTGGCACGGCCTGCGTAAAAAACAAAAATGGTGGAACGTGATTATGTTACCGTATATACTCGCGTATAAGTCAGGTCTTGAAACCTGAAAAACCGATCATAAAAATCAGACCTGACTTATACGCCCGTTGAAAAATGCAACACTTCATTTTTATTTTTTACATCTTCTTGCCTCCTCCAATCTCCCTTAAACTTTCTCGTATACTCTGATAGATATTTGAGGAGTGAACCTCAAGACAATGATTATATTTTTACATTATGTACATTAAAGAACCATCAACAACAAATCCAATCAAATTAATAATACTGTATATTGAACAATTATTCTAAAAGTAAAGTTGAATAAATTAAATTCTACAGCCGAATGAATAAAAGGTAAAATACCACTTCTGGTTAGCGGAAATAGCTCAAAAGTGGATAGAAATTGGTTTTGTACCGAATACTCGTATGCAAAATGTGGTTGACCGACGTGAAAGCGTCCTCAAGTGATTGTGTTTATACACACACGCACACACAACACCAAAAATGGTATTTTCGGACTCAGGGTGGTCTAAAACTAAAAGATTCATCAAAATCTCGAAATCAAATTTTTTGATGAGTATAATACTTTGCCTAAACTTCATATATGAAAGAGTAAAAATTGATTCTAGTGACTGTGGTAGTCATCGTGTTAAAGACCCTTTTTGTGTATTTTGAATATTTTGGAGGTCAAGAGCCTGAGCCTCATTTTAGGCCTATATAGGCCTTACAGCCTGCCTTTTGAGTGGGAGGCCAGGCTCCTTGGGGTGAGGCCTGTTTTAATGGCAGACTAGTGAAGTCCCAGTCTGTTTTATTCTTGTCATTTTTCTGGCACAGTATAACACTACCGTCTTCCATTACACCTAATACTTGTTCACAGAACTGGGTCAACTATGGAAGCTGGTTTTCAATCCAAGGAAACTTGAAACCACAAGGCTGGGCATCCACTGTGGGATGTGAACCTGACCATCGAGCTCCCGAGTGTTCTTCAAATCTCCTCTTTAGCCCTGAAGAGAGTTCAGACGCTGGACCTCTAACATCACTTCCTCTGTCGTCACAGCCTGAAGTTTGCCTCGGGACAGAATCTAAATTTATATATATATATATATATAAAAGTCAATGTACGAGGGGGGACCCAAAAATAACCGGAAGTATTTTTAAAATGTGTTTAATTTAATTTTCTGTACAAAACTACAATCAGTCTCCTTAAAAGTACTCTCCATTGGCAGAAATACACTTACCTAACCGTCTGTTCCATTGTTCGAAACATTTTTTAAATTCGTCTGAAGTAATGCCCACTAATGCTCTGGTCGTTTCTTGGTTTACCTCTTAGCCTTCCTTTCAAGTCTTTTTTCATCCGAGGGAACAAAAAGAAAACCACACAGAGCTAAATCCGGTGAGTAGGGTGGGTGGCTCAGGGTTGTCATACCGTTTCAATTATAATAGTTTGTGCAACACTTTTTTCAAGAAGAAAACAAAATTTCACTGCCGCGTGTTGCTCACGATAATCGGCCATCGTAAAAAAAAAAACGACGCTTGCACAAAACTACTTTTACAAAATTCACTGAACACGAGCACAACCTTCCAGACTGATGGCGCTTGGCAGACTGACTTGTGAGGAGTGTAACTCGATCGCCCTAACGGCCCAACCACGTACTACGAGTACCAACCTAACAACAACAAAATTACGGTTATTCTTGGGTCCCCCCTCGTATGTATGTGTGTGCGTGTATCTGTGTGTGTGCGTGTTGTATGTGTGTGTGTGTGTGTGTGTGTGTGCGTGCGTGTATGTATGTGTATGTATATATGTATGTATGTATGCGTGTATATGTATGTATGTGTGTGTGTGTGTGTGTGTGTGTGTGTGCGTGTATGTTCCAGCATCATATCCGAACGGCTGAAGCGATTTTCATGAAACTTGGCACACATGTTTCTCATTGGTCGACTAAAAATACAGTAGGGTGCAATCAACCCTAACCCGCCCCCTTCTGGGTGTGGTGGGAGGTGATCTTGCTGTCTTGTATACACGTTGTCACCCAGTTGACACTCAGAACGACCACCAGAGGGCGAACTGGAGGTGACTGCCAGCATTCTGTATGTTTGAGTGCCACCGCACGCCCCTGCTGCTTCTGAAATTAAATAGAGTTGGCCGGTTCTGAGGGTCAACTGGATGATAAGATACACACAAGATCACAAAACAAGCACATTGATGAGTCTTCACTGTTTTTTAATTTTAATTTTTAAAGTTGTGTTTTTTGTTTTTTTTTTAATTATATTTTTCTCAAACAATTAAAAAAAACACTTTACTTTCCTACTTGGGCAATGCTGGGTATTTCAGCTAGTAAATGGACTGAAGCTAGAAGATGGAACCCGACATCTGAGTGTGCACTACCGACTCTTCTATGTCGTGTATTTGTTTGATTTGTGACCTTGATGACCTGTATGCCCACTAACTATCAATTGTTAAATAATTAGTACACCATCTGCTGGTCGTTTCATCCTTCACAATCATTCTCATACACCTCTCGTGTCTCTAACACTCACTACTTCCTTTCTGTGTCACACATTTTTCTGCAGTGCACTTTTTTGACTCCATTTCCAGGATTTATTTCAGTCTGAGGGCGGCACAATGATTTTGTTTTTGGATTTCTGTATTTGGGACGTTGGTTGTGTTGCCTTGCCTTGCTGTTTTGGGCAATTCTGATCTCCTTTGTGCTCCGTCATTGTTATTGAAGAGCATCTTACGAGAAAAGCTTTTACTTTATAAAGATGCTATGTAGGGGGCGGCACAGTGGCACAGTGGCACAGTGGTAGCGCTGCTGCCTCGCAGTAAGGAGGCCTGGGTTCACTTCCCAGTTTGCATGTTCTCTCCGTGTCTGCGTGGGTTTCCTCCCACAGTCCAAAGACATGCAGGTTGGCCCTAGTGGGTGCTTGGTGTGTGTGTGTGTGTGTGACCTGTGGTGGGTTGGCGCCCTGCCTAGGATTGGCGCCCTGTGCTGGCTGGGATTGGCTCCAGCTGACCCTGTGACCCCGTGTTCATTTTCCTTCCTGCCTTGAATTCTACGTGTTTGGAAGCGTCACGTGACCATTACGCTCATGACACTGCTACGAAGACGGAGGTGGTCACGCCATGTGCTGTTCCTCAATGGATACACAATATCAGTGTAGTTCGCTTCCCTTTCAAGTAGGCCCCAGTGTTAGAATCGCCCCTTCGAGTTTTGACGGGCGTCTTGCCCCCTTCATTCGCGGTCGCCTGCATATTTTCATCTCCCATTTTTGACTTTGCCTTTTCCTACACAAACAGTAAATCATCTCCTGATCCTTTGGTTTCTCACAGCAATCCTCAGACCCTTCTCATGTCTCCTAACAGTCTCCCCATTTCAGGCGTTCCAACAGGTGACTTGCACACCCAGGAGTTTACCGTTCATCAGGACACACGTGAGGCCTACCTTCAGGAAAGACAGGTCGCGGTTTTCGTCAATGTAAGTGATCTCCAGGTTCTCCAGCACCACCGTGCAATTGCTGTAACTCCTCACGAGGGTCCTGTAGTGGTCTTCAGTATTCCGGAGCTTTGTCAGCCTGTTGCTAAGCCCTTGACACACTGTAGGAGAAAACAAAAACGTCAAGCATATCAATGTAGCGCTCTTAGCGTCTGTATAGTACGTTCATTTCTTTAACATTTTAGAGAAAACGTCAGAAATGTTTCTTCAGAGTGGTGACGTTTCGACATTATGGACTAGTGGGGCCCAGCAGATGTTGAACCAAATAATAAGAAGTCGTCATTTAACTTAGTATTGAAACATTTAGAGCAAACATCAGCGTTAAGTGGTTTTTCTACCATTTTCTATCCATGCTGCAAAAGATTTTAAGGATCAGAGGATGAGACGTAGTCAGAAACGAAGCACAGGTCAACACCGTAAAGACGAGGAGAATCGGAATGAGAGACAAAGTCGAAAAGATCAGCCCGAAGGATAGGAAAGTTCAGAAAGCGTCTGTGGGTTGTAGAGTCGTGATCCGCAATCTCGGACAGAGGTCACGTGTTACACAGAGGAAGTTGGACATCAAGCCTCCTTGTTTAGCTGATAGCCAAGCTGTCCCACGTTAAACGTTCATGCGCCGCCAATATCTGGGAGCAACGAGAAAGCTACGCATACAAGAGGGCGGCGTCTGTAAGAAAACAAAATGGCGAAAGTAACGGCACAAAAGAAAACTGAAAACCGAAAAATCCAGAAAATTCAACCCCCTCCCAAAGAATTATGGGAAGAAAAATAATTCATTATGACGCACCACTTGAAATGCTGGTAAACTCAATATATTAATCGACTGACGTGATTACAGGTCCTCCGCGAGCAACTCCATCGTGATTACATTAACATCTACGGACTTTGAAAGCGGACCTCCAACCTGCCCCCCCCCGTTGGCATTTCCACGCCAGGCGGAGTACTTTGAACAGGGATGCCCCATCTGCTCTCCAGAGCTCGTTACAAATACAGGAACAACTGCAGACCTTAAAGTGTACAACCAATGAAAACCACGAAAACAAATGAAAACCGTAAACGTCTAACAATGTTAAAAATTCGCACGTTGAGCGTCAGTGGGCCTGGCGCCCTTGGAATCGAGTTACCCGGACTGTTCGATAACATGCTGATCTTTCTGATCATTGAACAGGTCGTCACGATAGCAAATGGGGAGATGAATTCACTCATTCGGTATTTGAGGGCTCCTCTCGAGTGCCTCCTTGTCTTCCACGATTTGTCTCAAAGGCGAATCAGCACATCGTCGTCTCATCACAGGCTGAAGCTTCGAGTTTGGGATTTTTCTGTCCAGCCGTTTTAGCTCAAGACCGAAGTCCAGAAACCGTGACACACAAAAAGACAGACATACACTCACCCATCATCGAGATATCGGTCTAAAACATCGAGATCCGTCAAAAACCGGAGAATTTAAAGCTTTTGATCCTCCCCAATAGAAGGGAGGTTATGGTGGGGTTCGGCACAAAGCAATAAATGAACTTAACGAGTACATCGAGTGGGTGTGACGGGCCGCCATTATCTGGCCGGGACGCCAACAGAATGGAAGGACCAGGGGAAGACGGCATCAGTGAGGCAATACCTCTCCTGGGATGCTACAGGGCAGAACTCCTGGCCGGCTGTGGCACCACGGATTCCCGCAGGGCATGCTGGGAGCTGGAGTTTGGTATACAGCCCTGCTTGGTTCCGTGGGGGCCACCAGGGGGAGCTGCAGAGGCCCATAGTGGACTTCTACCACACCTGGGAGTGACTCCGGGTAATCTTAATCTTGAACCTGGAACACCCCCAGTACCTGAATAGAAGGAGTCGCCTCACTCCATTCCGGGGGCCGGAGTCGTATGGAGGTGGCTGAGAAAGCAAAAGAAGAAATAACTGTGCTTTATCTTGCGCTGTGGAAGGCAAACTCTGTAACTAAATCGTGTGCCGTGTGCTAAACCCCGTGTCCGGCCCGTGTGTGTCGGGGTAAGGGTGGCTGTATGCGCCCTGGTGGACCACAGTGGATGCATTGAATTGTATGAGAGCAGTGGGCAGAAAAGACCCCCGGAGGCATCTCTCTTAGCTCAACATGGTGGCATGAGCCTATGGTTAATAAAGTGCTTGCAGGGTGCGCCCCCTGGAGGGGATTTTTCATGATGACATCCAATTGTGCCGTCATCCTCTTTTCCACAACAGATTCCAGTGGGTGTGTGGGGTTGGAGCAGGCGCTCCCGATAAGTTTGTTCAGACGTTGCGCTCGGGTTGCTTCTCTAGGACTGGGGTCGCCAAGTCCGGTCCTGGAGGACCACCGTGGCTGCAGGTTTTCATTCTAACCCTTTATTTTTAATGAGTGCCCTGTTTGTGCTGCTAATTAACTTCTTGCGATAATGGAATTGATTTTTTTTTTTAAGATTTGTTCCCCTGAATTGCTTCATTTTTTTTCTTAAATGGCAGCCAAACAGAAATGAAATGTGAAGTGAGGGAGCCAACAGAAGACCAACACAAGTCAGGGCCTCAAACTCCAACCAATTTCACTCCAACCAGCTGCTTAATGAGGTGCCGATTCCTGTCATTAATTAAACGCGTTCTTTAACTGTGTGGCTTGTTGCTGCTCTCGTGGTATATTAACAGACATGTCCGACATTGTGGATTTTCTCTTTTCTAAGAGTTCTGTTGAAATGTCTTCAGGACCTGAGCACATTCACGAGACCTTCATCTTTCTTTATTTCCAGATATTGTATGATGGACACCAGTTGTTTTGGCTCATTTTGTATCTCATTATTGTTTATTTCTAGTAGGACTGACTCCTGCAATGTGGTGTTCACTGGATGTTCAAACTGTTCTTTATTCAACCTCCAGTTAATCCAAAATGCTGCGGCAAGAATTATTACATCCATCCATCTGTCCATCCATCCATCCATCCTCTTCCACTTATCCGAGGTCGGGTTGTGGGGACAGCAGCTTGAGCAGAGATGCCCAGACTTCCCTCTCCCCGGCTACTTCTTCCAGCTCTTCTGGGAGAATCCCGAGGCGTTCCTAGGCCATAGTCCCTCCAACGTGTCCTGGGTCTTCCCCAGGGCCTCCTCCCGGTTGGACGTGCCCAGAACACCTCACCAGGGAGGCGTCCAGGAGGCATCCTGATCAGATGCCCGAGCCACCTCATCTGACTCCTCTCGAGGCGGACGAGCAGTGGCACTACTCTGAGACCTTCTATGATGAATAAAAAATTTGGATGGTGCTTTCCCTCGCCCGGATGTGGGTCACTGGGGCCCCCCTCTGGAGCCAGGCTTGGAGGTGGGGCTCGATGGCGAGCGCCTGGTGCCCGGGCCTGCACCCATGGGGCTCGGCCGGGCACAGCCCATAGAGGCAACGTGGGTCCCCCTTCTCATAGGCTCACCACCTATGGGAGGGACCAAGGAGGTTAGGTGCAGTGTGAGTTGGGTGGTGGCTGAAGGTGGGGACCTTGGTGGTCCGATCCTCGACTACAGAAGCTGGCTCTTGGGATGTGGAAAAAGAATTATTACAAGAACAAGAAAATAGGAACACATAACTCCAGTTCTTAAATCCTCACACTGGCACCCGGTTAAGTTTGGGGAAGATTTCAAAATCCTCCTTTTAACATCTAAAGCATTAAATGGCCGAGGCCCGGCTTACTTGTCTGAATTTATCATGACTTACAAACCAGAGCGCACATTAAGATCTCAAGATGCCGGTCTGTTTAGGATTCCAAGGATTAATGAAATAACAGTGGGAGGTCGAGCTTTTAGTTACTGGGGGCCCTTAAACTGTGGAGTGGTCTGCCTGCTACTATAAGAGATGCCCCTTCGGTCTCAGCTTTCAAGACTCACGACTTCAGTTTGGCACACCCTGACTAGAGCTGCTGATTTACTGTACAGACTGCGTCTCTGTTGTTAGTCATCAGCACTAAAACATAAGTGATATGATAGTTAGAATTGGATACTCACCCTCACCTGTTCTGTTTCTCTTCTCGGTACTCAAATGTGCCACTTGGTGCCCACTGCCCACCTGCCTGCCTAAGGTAAAGTCATCCCTGATGGAGGATCGCAGGAGTCATGGGAAAGAGGGGTCCTGTCATCGGATTAGCGCTGTTTCAGCTGTGGGGTGGGGGAGGCGGCTTGGTGAGTGGGGTCTCCAGGACTCTGGACGGGTCCCGGTTATATTGTGTGATGTCATCTGCCGTTCAATTCTAATCTGTACTCCCGGAATTTTTGTTTTTGTACTGTCTTGAGGATTTCTTCTGTTCTGTGTATTGTACTGTATTGGGTTGACCCCCTTCTTTTTGGAGCCCAATGGGCACCCGGCCTGCCTTTGGGGTCTCTCTTTGGGTTGCCTTTCCTTGGGTTTCTTCCATCTTTTCACAGCTGGGGTTTATTTTGGGATTTTTTTTCTTGTCTTCTTGTAGAGTCAGGGCTGTCAAGGGGCAGGGCCTGTTGCGGCCCATTGCGGCACTTCTTGTGTGATTTTTTTATACAAAAAATAAATTGTATTGTATTGTTTGGCTGCTAATTAAGGAAAAAGAAACAATTAAGGGGTCCGAGTCTTCAAGAGCAGGTCAATGAAAATGAATGGAAAAGAAGTTAATTAGCAGCAAAAACAGGATACTCATTAAGAAAAGGGTTGGAATGGAAACCTGCAGCCACGGTGGTCCTCCAGGACTGGAGTTGAGGACCTCTTCTCTCGGAGAGCACAGCGTAGAGTGCCACACTGGCTACTATGGTTTAGTAGAACATCTCCATGAAACGTTGAAATCCCGAGATTGAAATTTTTGATGAATCTAACACCGTCATTCTGCCCCCATACATGATAGGTTATTGGGGTACGGGGGGTGTCAGGGGCACAAAGCAACCTTAGATATTTCAATCTGACATTATCCCTACTGATTACCTGCTGCAGTTCAAAAACAGACTTGTCTGTAAAATTAGGTTTTGCAATGACCACCATCACTAGGAAATGCATGAACGTTCTCCTCAAGGACAATCGTGTGTTCAGCCTGCTTAAGAGTGAGCGGCTCTACTGTAGTGTGACAATACAATATTATCACTCCTCCTTATTCGACTCACTCCTTTATCCAAGCTGCCCTCCCATATCTGACGTACAGCTGGTTGCTCAGGGGCACGCAGTGGTGGCAAGTAGTGGGATTTGAGGCCACAGCCTAATGGCTTGCACTCCACAGCCCTACCTGCTATGCCACACCACTTGCCGATACGCTGAGCCCCCCAATACCCCTTGATTATCTGAAACAGACACCCGTTGTCTTTTGAAATGTCCCTCTCGTCACAACCACCTGGTACTAGAAAGCTCCGCGTGATGAAAAGGCCCGATGACACTTGTGCCTGTGATCTGTCACTCTTGCTGACAGGGATGGCGTCCCTCGGGTTACGTTACTGATTTTAACACCTACAAACTTTACAAGGATGTTGTTAAAATTCCAAGGTATCTTTGACTATTTTAAGCTGTAAGCAAATAACTGAAGACATTTGCAAATCCAATCACGTCTGACTTTCCGTTTTTGCTCCCGGTGTTGTAATGCCACCTACTCAACTCTCTAGGTGTGGCTGACAAGCCCCTCTGGAGCAGCCGACTCTGACAGGCCGCTCAAGTATTTGCCATCTTTGTTAACGGACTGCACACACCCGTCTCATGTCACCGGGCACTGCGCCCTCTCGTGGTCAGGAGGTGAACAGCACGCACTCGAGGGCGAGGGGAGAATTCAAGGTGCCGTGAAGACGGGGAAAGATCTAAACAGCAAAATACATAGAAAGGAAAAGCAGGGAGTGTTATGACGACGGGAAAGTCCTGAGCATCGAGGCTACCATCAAATCAGACATCAGAACGTTTCTGAGCAGAAAAATGACAAGCAAGAAAATGCCCGCTTAGTCTAACGCGCAGGTGCCGTAGTGAGCTAATGTCTTGTCTTTCTACTACACCACCGCTGTTTCGCATCTCTGTCACACACCTGCTTGGACCTCAGTGAAGTCTCACGCAGCGGAAGTCACCACCTGATGACCGATCCACGTCGTCATCGCTATCTGCGAACGATGGCAGCAGCTCTCTTAATCAAGCAAGAGGTTGTTATGTGTGCTTGGGGTCTTGTTGTTTGTTTGGCTTATTTATAGAGCTTCTGTGACGAGCCAAATGTGTCGCTGGGGACAAATAAAGTTCAATCTGTCTATCTGTTGTATAGTACCTTTCATATCTATCTATTATATAGTGTCTTTCACATTAATCTACTATATAGTGCCTTTACAATCTATCACAGTGTGTTTCATATCTATTATATAGTGCCTTTCATCGATCTATCTTTATTATATAGCACCTTTTGTATCTACTGTATCTATCTATTCATCCATATATCAATCATATAGTGCCTTTCATATCTATCATACAGCATCTTTCATATACATCTACCTATTATATAATGTCTTTCATATCTATTATATAGTGCCTTTCATCTGTCTCTCTTTATTATATAGTACCTTTCACATCTATCTATTTATCTATATATAAATCATATAGTGCCTTTCATATCTATCATATAGCATATTTCACATCTACTTATTATATGGGTCCATATATATGGGGTCCATTATATCTATTATATAGTGCCTTTCATCAATTTACTATATAATGTTTTTCATATCTATTATATAGTACCTTTCAAATGTACCTCTTTATTATATAGTGCCTTTCATATCTATCATATAGCATCTTTCACATACATCTATCTATTATATAATGTCTTTGATCCGTCTGTCTTTATTATATATTACCCTTTATTATATACAGCTTTACCTTTCATATCTATCATATAGCGTCTATCACATATATCTACTATATAGTGCCTTTCATCAATATACTATATGTCTTTCATATCTATTATATAGTACCTTTCATATTTCTCTTTTTATTATATAATGCCTTTCATATATTTCTCTTTATTATATAGTGTCTTTCAAAAATATTTCTTTATTATGTAGTGCCTTTCATATCTATCATATAGTACCTTTCAAATATACCTCTTTATTATATAGTGCCTTTCATATCTATCATATAGCATCTTTCACATACATCTATCTATTATATAGTGTCTTTCATCTCTCTATTATATAACGTCTTTGATCTGTCTGTCTTTATTATATATTACTCTTTATTATATATTACCTTTCATATCTATCCATCTGTCTATACAGTATATAAATCATATAGTGCCATTCATATCTAGCATATGGTGTCTTTCACATACATCTATCCATTATATAGTGCCTTTCCTATCTATCTATCTGTGATACAAAACAGATAAATAAATCTAAATACAGGACCCTCCGAACCCCACCTCATCAATCCCCCCCTCCCCTCCTTATCTTCTATATATTGCCTTGCATTCCTGAATGTCTAATCATTTTCCTCTGATGATGATCCCTGGTAGGAATCGAAAGCAT
The DNA here is from genome assembly GCF_016835505.1 of Polypterus senegalus. Classification (NCBI taxonomy): domain Eukaryota; kingdom Metazoa; phylum Chordata; class Cladistia; order Polypteriformes; family Polypteridae; genus Polypterus; species Polypterus senegalus. The sequence goes on along the minus strand of NC_053158.1, from coordinate 204,911,945 downwards.
AGGAATAAAACACCTTTTTACGATACGCGATTCCTTTGTGGATTTCCAGCTACAAATATGCCAATTGTATCACAGACCCTCACTTCCATAAATATATAAATATGCAGTATATCTATACATTTATATATCTGAGAGATTTCAGTTTTATTTTATTTTTTTTTTATTTCATACATTCGCAGACCTTTTTGTAACACGCGCTGTCACTTTTGTCATTCTGGGTTTTCCAGAGTTGATTGAAGGCCAAAAATGGCAAATTTCTTCCCTGAAAGTCAAAGTGTGGGCTCTGCAGATTTTCCGAACTCGCCGTAGAGTTCACGCGTTTGAGACGGTGGTCTTGTGTTATGTCATGTTAATGTTGTCCTCCAGGTGGCCACTGCAGGGGCCTTTAATAACTGTAGGAGGTCTCATTGTCACCTTTGTGAACGTTCACCGCCCGGAGTCTTCGAGTAATCCGGTCGGTCGTAAAGCTGTCGGCAGCTCCGCTCCTGCGCTCACCGCTCACTGAAATGTTCCTGTTTACCAAGCAAAAGGAAATCAGTGTTTAAGCAAGCAAAGGTCAACAGCAAATACTTGGCTGCTTTCATAAAGCTCGCCTGCCATAAATGTTTATGTGGCTTGAGGTGCAAAGCCCTGTAGAAGGGTGCAGCGGCGATTCCATCCTAGGAGCAGCGTGTGCCACGTGTGGTTTGTTAATGCGCCCAATGCAGGATGTCCATCTGTTAAAAAGAAACGTAACTGTCAAGCCGTGTCGCTCCTTTTGCATCCCCAGGTATGAGGCCCTTATAAGGTCACCTACTGGAGCATATCTGGTGCCCACAGAGACGTGGCATTACTGCTCTCCATCCTGTTCTTTTATAATGAATCCCTGTCAGAGAATGAACTGAGGAGGCATCCCATCCTGGACGTGTCCGGCCATATTATGTATCACCTTTGTGATGAAAAACAACACAAGGCAAGATACGAATAAGACAGCTGGCTCAGCCTCAATTGTACTCTGCCGGTCCATCACTGTTCATGGTGAAAGGCGCTATATAAAATCAGAAGGCCTCAGGTTCAGTCCCACCATTGACTTGCAATGTGACTCTGACTAAATCACTTCATCTGGTGAGGATCTCATTATAAACACGTAAGAGCAAGTACACTGCATGTATAAAGTGCCATGGGGATGGCATCAATGGGTAAAGGTGGCATGTAGGAGCACAGGCTGAGCTAAAGCCTAATGTTTAATTCTTCATGCTTGTTACCGAATTAAGAAACAAATTGTGTTTAAAGTGCTTTAACAGGCTCGCCCAGTCAGCTGTCTCTTATGCCTAGAACCCCACCCAGGTGCCTGGCACTTAAGCATATTGCCCCGCCCATTCGGGTGCCATTCAAACATGTCAACCTGCCCAGTCAGGTGCCATTTAAACAAAAAAAAACCTTTCTGCCCAATAATCCTGTTTCCTGCAGATATCAACACTAGGTGCCCTAACAAACCTAATCAGCGCCAGCCAATCAGATGGCACTCAGGCCTCTAACCCCACCCTTTCAGCTGCCAGAGTCGACTGCCACTCAAACATCTCACCCGGCCCAATCATCTGCAACTGAATCATTTAGCCCCACCCAGTCAGCTGCCACTCAACATCTCACCCCGCCCAGCAAGCAGTCATTTAAATATTTAAATCTGCATAATTAATAGCCCTATTTATATTTTACACATCAGTTATACGACCTGCATTTATGGAAAATACTGGATATTCTAAGATTATTTATTGCAAAGAAGGTAGAAGTTTCAAGGTTAGGTGGTAAAAGTCATTAATTATGACGCCTGACAGTTGTGTTGTGTTACATATTGATTAGAACAAGCAACTAAGAATTTCATTGTACTCTATACATGTGACAAAAAGATGATATGAGCCTATAAACCTACCCATCCATTACAAGGCAGACCCAGCCAGATGCCAGTTAAGCATATAGCTACGCCCATCTGACTGCCAGTTAACACTATAGCCCAGCACAGCCCGGCCCGGCCAACAGCCCTGCCCATTTGGCTGCCACTCAATCACCTCACTCCGTCCCGTCATCTGCCATTCAAACATATAAACCTGCATTAGCAAATATGGGCAACAAGTGCCCTATAAACTCATCCAACCCCAGCTAGCCAGCTGCCACTCAGGACTCCGCCCTGCCAGTGCTCAGCTAAGCATATAGCCCCGCCCACACAAACAGCACTTAAGCATTTAGCCCCACCCAGTCAGCTGCCACTCAGGCCTCTAACTCCACTCAGCCATCTACCACTTAAGCATATAGCCGCGCCCATCTGTCTGCCACTTAACCATATAGTCCTGTTGAGCCAAATGCAATTTAAGCATAGAGCCCTGCCCAGTCGTCTGCCACTCAGGCCTCTAACCACGCTTTACCAACTTCCACTTAAGCATATAGCCCTGCACATTCACCTGACAATTAAGCATATAGCCCCACCCACACAAACAGCACTTAAGCATTTAGCCCCACCCCATCAGCTGCCACTCGGGCCTCTAACCCCACCCAGCCAGCTGCCATTTATGCATCTAGCCCGACCCATCTGTCACTTAACCCTATAGATGTGCATATAGTGCATATAGCCCTGCCCATTCAGCTGACAATTAAGCATACAGCCCCGCCCACATAAAAATGCCACTTAGGCATGTAGACCTGCCTAGTCAGCTGCCACTCAGGCCTCTCTAACCCTGTCCTCCCAGTTCTCACTTAAGCATATAGCCTCATCCATCTTTCTGCCACTTAACCCTGTGGTCCTGTCCAGCCAAATGCCACATAGGCATAAAGCCTCGCCCAGTTGACTGCCACCCAGGCTTCTAGTCCTGCCTTACCAGCTTCCAGTTAAGCATATAGCACTGCCCAGTCAGCTGGAACTGAGGTCTCTAACCTCCCCTCCAGCTCCCACATAAGCATATAGCTCTGCCCATCTGTCTGCCACTTAACCCTATAGTCATATCCAGCCAAATGTTACTTAAGCATATAGACTCGCCCAGTCAGCTGCCACTCAAGCCTTTAACCATGCCCTAACAACTTCCACGTATGCCCCGCCCATTCAGATGACACTTAACCATATAGTCACACCCACACAAACAAACACTTAAGCATTCAGCCCCAACTAATCAGCTGCCACTCAAAACTCTAACCCCCCCCCCAGCCAGCTGCCACGTACACATATAGCCCCGCCCATCTGTCTGCCACTTAACCCAATAGATAGTCCAGCCAAATGCATACAGCTCTGCCCATTCAGCTTACACTTAAGCATATAACCCCGTCCACAAAAACACCACCTAAGCATATAGACCTGCCCAGTCAGCTGCCACTCAGGCCTCTAACCCTGCCCTCCCAGTTCTCACTTAAGGATAAAGCCTCACCCACCTGTCTGCCACTTAACCCTATAGCCCTGTTAGGCCAAATGCCACCTAAGCATACAGCTCTGCCCAGTCGCCTGCCACTCAGTCCTCTAAGTGTGCCCAACCAGCCACCACTTGCGCCTAAAGCCTGTCCCAGTTGGCTGCCACTCACATATACCAAGATGCATTACTAACAGCCCTCCTCTTCATTTATGTTGCTCTCATGTGTGACAAAAGCATTCTGAGATTTTTCTAGAAAGGAAGATGGGTGTTTTGAGGTCTTTCAGTTCTACTCGCTAATCATGACTCTGGTGAGTGGTGATGTGTTGTAGGCTGATTGGCACACAAGAAAGAATTTAACTGGACTCAATAGTTTATGCCCATAAAGATTTCCAGACAGCTGGACCCTACATGTCAAGGGTTTTGGAGCGTTGCCCTCTGTAAAAGGCACTATATACAAGTTGTAGGGTCAATCCACTGATCCCCTGTGTGCCCCTTTTATACTGCATTCATAAAATGGCATCACCTGGGAAAGGCGCTATACACGAATAGAAAGTGCATTGAAAGCTAGGGAGCCGCAGCTTCCACCATAAGACCACCTGGTCAGCTCCATCCTCAAGTTGCACTCGTGAATGATATCCGTGGTGAAAGGCGCTATATAAAGAAACCACAAGGTGACAGTTTAAACCCCAGCCTCCCCTCCAGCTGGCGCTCACAGCGGGTCAGATTTGAAGACGCCGGTCTCAACGCACGTGTAAACGTTTGTCTGCTAAATTGAGATTTTGAGAAAGGGATGAAATCAGAATCTGCAATCAGATGGTTCATCCTGAATAAACAGTTCTGGGGGGGAGAGACTCAGTTCTGCCTTTATTAAAGGGGGCTCAAGAGTCATATGGCCGGACCCTCAGAGATGAGCAGGCCTGCTCCTTCATTATCTGACACACCGAGGAGGGCGGTGCACAAACATCGTAAATCTCAGAACAGGCGGCCCACCGGCTGGCCCGATGGATGAGGTGTGGATGGCCGACTTTGAGGCTAACATAGGATAAAAGTGAAAGGCACTATATAAACCAGCGTGGTCCCGAGTCCTAAGCTGGCCAGATCTCAGTGGCACGAGGCGTGCGCTCATCTTTGTTTGATAGAAATAGACCGGAAAATGTTGCTAAGGGGAAAAGTGTGCTCATTAGGTGGGAAACAGCTGCTTACCGAAGCCATTAAATTAAGTCGCAAATGACATTACTTCATTAAGCGATGACAGACGGAAGAACACGCACTCTGGAGCTCCTAGGCAGCAACATTTTTCCGGAGGCATTTGTCTTGATTTGGATTTTGTTTTTGTACTTGAAAAGGGTGTCATTAATGTATCAGGAAAATAAACATCATTTATCTAAAACATCACTCCTTATTTCTTTAAGGATAAAAAAGCGTGGGGGATCATAGGGCTGCTTCGGCATCACATCTCCTCAAACTTAAAACGTCGCTTGGCTTCCAGTGAAACGTGAATTAAAAGAAGAGAAAGGGTGGCGCTCAAAAAAAAAAAAAAAAAAGCGCCATCGGATCACAAAATGGGAAAACCCTGACAGTTTGGATAAATTAAAATGTGGAAAAAATAACCGACCTGTTCACCCCTACACCGTCACCTGCTTGTACGTTGGTCAGAGCAGCATGTTAGGTGTTTGTCTGGTGGTCCTGCTTCAGAACTTTTGTGGCATTCCCACTGCAAGAACTCTCTGGTACTTTATCTTTTAGCTCCTCCTCCAGGGTGTGTACTTTTTCTTCCACCAGGAAGTATCAGGGGTGGAGCCTGAGTGATGGATTGTGCTGATTGGTTGCCTACAAGCAGGGGTGTCATCTTAGAAATGTGATACTAGTTGGGACGTTGGAGAGTTATGGTATCTGTGAAGATGGCACGCCGCACTTTCCACCTCATCAGATATGTCACTTCTGTCTTAGACCCCAAGTCACCATTTCCTAGATTTAATTCCTCCACACAGACCTGCTCCACCCTGTAGAAAGTGGAAGGAGCGAAGTCTGAAGATCAAAGTCGAGCGTCAAGACTTGTGAACGATGCATTCCTCATACCGATTTTCTCTCCTCTGTGGCTTAAGTGGCCATCTTTAAAGGAGCAAGTGCTACCGGACTTTAATGACCTCTTTACTGGTAGAGCCACAACTGGGAATAACTCAAACTGGAAATGCAAATGAGAGCAATTTAAAGAAAACAACAGACAGCCCTTATTTTTAATACGGGTGATGAGTATCAAGCCCCATCGCTGAACATTGCGCAGTGCACACACTCAAAGCTAAGCGCCTAGGGGACACTGCAGGGCCAACTGGTCCCACCCTCAGCTGGAAACAGGCTGGCAGACCCCACACAAAGACACAGAATTTCACAGTAGAGTGAGCATCTATAGTGCTTGTATCTGTCTGTCATGTCATGTCATTCCCACTGCAGGAACTCGGGCCATTGGTTGTTTCTTTTAGCTCCTCCTCCAGAGTGTGTAGTATTTTTATTCCACCAGGAGGTATCAGGGGTGGAGCCTGAGTGATGAATTGTGCTGATTGGTTGCCTACAAGCAGGGGTGTCATCTTAGAAACGTGTTAGTAGTTGAGACTTTGGAGAGTTATGGTATCTGTGAAGACGGAGCGCCACACTTTCCACCTCATCAGATATGTCACTTCTGTCTTAGACCCCTACCGAAGTCGCCATTGCCTAGAACTAATTTCTCCACACAGACCTGCTCTACTCTGCGGTTCTTTGAAAAGTGGAAAGGAACGGAGCGTGAAGATCAAAGTCAAGCGTCATGTCTTGTGAACAATGCATTCCTCATACCGATTGTGGCATAAGTGGCCATCTTTAAGGGAGCAAGTGCTACTGGACTTTAATTACCTCTTCACTGGTAGAGCCACAACTGGGAAAAACTCAAACTGGAAATGCAAATGAGAGTGATTTAAAGAAAACAACAGACAGTCCTTATTTTAATACGGGCGATGAGTATCAAGTCCCATCGCTAAACATCGCTCAGTGCGTACACCCAAAGCTAAGCATCTAGGGGACACTGCAGGGCCAATCGGCCCCACCTTCAGCTGGAAACGGGCTGGCAGCCCCCCCCACAAAGACACAGAATTTCACAGTAGAGTGAGCATCTATAGTGCAGGAACTCGGGCCATTGGTTGTTTCTGGTATTTTTTCTTTTAGCTCCTCCTCCAGGGTGTGTACTTTTTCTTCCACCAGGAGGTATCAGGGGTGGAGCCTGAGTGATGAATTGTGCTGATTGGTTGCCTACAAGCAGGGGTGTCATCTTAGAAATGTGTTTGCAGTTTGGACTTTGGAGAGCCACCGTATCTGTGAAAGATGGAGCTTCGCACTTTCCAACTCATCACCGCACCATTCATCAAATCTGCTTAATCGGGGGGTGTCTGTTGGCGGAGTCCCTGGGTAAACTGAACGCGCTGGCACTTCATGGCCGCCTTCCTGCTGTGCCTCACCCTCGCATATCACATATTTTGCATAAAGCTTACAACTCCTCTCACGCAGGCTGGAATGCAACACATGAAAGTGGTCCGGGACCACAAGCGACCTGGGGGGTTGGTATGGCTACACCCTGAAAACAAAGCTCCTGCAGTGGGAAGGTGCCTGACGTTGACTGTTTGCTTTGTGCCGATTACATCAGTTTAACGGGTGGACCCCCTGACCAGTGGGCCACCACGATACATACATTCCCAGTCAACTGTGGTGTCCTGACCCTGATCAGACTCTGCTGAAGGACAGCCATCCATCCATCTTCCAAACGTGCTAATCCAGGGCAGGGTTACGGAGAAGCCGGAGCCTCACAGCACACATCTAGATTTATGTACCGTATACCATACATTGCTTCAATGTTCATATTGCTTACTACACGTCAATATTGACACTACTTCTATGTCTTTGTCTTTAAGTTTAAATATTAATTTTTAAGTTTAATTTAATATTCATTTTTTATTTGCACTTCATGTTGTTACACAGGCAGCAGGGTGGCGCAGTGGGTAGTGTTGCTGCCTCGCAGTTAGGAGACCTGTCTAGGTTTGCTTCCCGGGTCCTCCCTGCGTGGAGTTCTCCCCGTGTCTCCAGTTTCCTCCCTCAGCCCAAAGACATGCAGGTCAGGTGGACTGGCGATCCTAAACTGGCCCTAGTGTGTGTGCTTGGTGTGTGGGTGTGTGTGCGCCCTGCCCGGGTTTTTGTTTCCTGCCTTGCACCCTATGTTGGCTGGGATTGGCTCCAGCAGACCCCCATGACCATGCAGTTTGGATATAGTGGGTTAGATGATGGATGGATGGACAGATGTGTGGACCCTGAGCTTCTCAATTCTGCCAATCTGTATACTTGTATATGGTTGAGATGACAATAAAGTTTGCTGTGCCTTTGACACTGGGCGCAGAGCAGGAACCATCCCTGGACAGCCCATGTCAGGGTGAGTGCACACACACACACACACACACACTCACACACACACTGGGGGTCCTCCTAACCTGCATGTCTTTGGACTGTGGGAGGAAAGCCACACAGGCTACCAAAGTTCACAAAAGGATCCATCCATCCATCCATCTTGCGCTGTGTATTCAGGTCCAGCAGTCTAAACAAAGACGGCCAGACGTCTCCTCTTCTCGTCACCTCCTCCTCCTGCGGGGGGCTGCTAATCAAGACCTTCTCTCCAGCATGGCCCTGGTCTACTCCGAGGTTGGACGTGTCCACATAACACCTCCGCAGTGTGGCGTCGCGCCCGGACCAAATCACCTTTGTGCTCGTCAGCCTACTGGTTTATTATTTTCTCAGATGGACGGATGGATGGATTTAATGGCACCTCAGCGACAGGGAATCATCTGGAAAAATGATGTTGTTGTAGTCTTCAACGTTTTTAAGATAAAAGTGAGCCGTTTTGGAGAAGAACGAATCATCCTGTGCTGGATCTGTGCTTTGGCCATTGTTTTTCGAATCCCACTCGTTCCGGTTGTATTTCAAAGTTCACGTCGCTCTGGATTTCGAAGGTTTGCTATCTGCAGGGCCTTGGAGTCCGAGGAGAGACGTGACACACTGAATACGATTACATAAACCTAGGACTTTGGTGCAGGTAGCAGGAGTCCATGGAGCCACCCTGTTTAGGGCTGGCAGTGTGATGGTGTGGCACATTATTGGCGTGTTCCCCCGGTACCCACTGAAGAACATCTGAATGGCGAGGCATATCTGGGCTTTACCCTGGAGGCCATGCCATGGGGGTTTACCTTTCAGTGGGTATATGTGGAAATCCCTAATGCCGTGCAAGCCCAGCTGTGCCCACGTGCGTTTACCTGACGTGGTGCCCAGAGAAGGGCGAGGCTGGGTGGGTGTTAGCTGTGCCAGTGCTACACAACAGCAGGGGGGATGGGGGGGGGCAGTTGAGTGAACAACGTGTACCAAACACACGTGTGCGGCGGCGTTGCTTCCTATTGTAACATATGTGGACATTTATAGCACATCTTCAGAGAAAGGGAACATTTTATGAAAAAGGGGCAGATATGCCACTTCTGTCTTAAGCACCCCTGAAGGCGCCATTTCCTAGAACTAATTTCTAATTTCACCCCGGGTTCGTTTCCCAGGTCCTCCCTATGTGGAGTTTGCATGCTCTCCCCGTGTCTGCGTGGGTTTCCTCCTTCAGTCCAAAGACATGCAGATCCTAAACTGTCCTTAGTGTGTGCGTCCGTGTGTGCCCTGCAGTAGGCTGGCACCCTGCCCGGGGTTCGTTCCTGCCTTGTGCCCTGTGTTGGCTGGGATTGGCTCAAGCAGACCCCCGTGACCCTGTGTTAGGATATTGCGGATTGGATAATGGATGGATGGATGGATAATATAATGTGGGGTGGCATAGTGGTAGCGCTGCTGCCTCGCAGTTAGGAGCCCCGGGTTCGCTTCCCGGGTCCTCCATCTGTGGAATTTGCATGTTCTCTCTGTGTCTGCGTGGGATTTTTTCCCACAGTCTAAAGACATGCCGGCTAGGTGCATTGCCGATCCTAAATTGTCCCTAGTGTGCGTGTGTGCCACCCTGCCTGGGATTTGTTCCCTGCCTTGTGCTCTGTGTTGGCTGGGATTGGCTCCGGCAGACCCCAGTGACCCTGTAGTTAGGATATAGCGGGTTAGATTATGGATGGATGAAAACCTGCAGCCACTGTGGCCCACCAGGACCGGAGTTGGACACCCTCGCCCTAACGCATTCGAAACCGAGGAAGGCTGGAGTGGGCAGTGCCTAGCGGTGATTGGAAGGTGGCCCCGCCCCTTGGGGAACCACCTACAAAACACATGGGACGTAATCAAGTAGACATAAAGACAATGACTGACTGACTGACTAATTTCTCCACACAGACCTGCTCTACCCTGCAGTTCTCTGAAAAGTGAAAGGAGCGGAGCGTGAAGATCAAAGTCGAGCGGCATGACTTGTGAATGATGCATTCCTCATACCGATTTCCTCTCCTTTGTGGCCATCTTTACGGGAGCAACTGGCACTGAACTTCCCTTACCTCTTCGCTGGCAAAGCTTCAAGTGGGAAAAACTCAAACTGGAAATGCAAATGAGCAATTTAAAAAAAACAAAAAAAACACTTTAATACGGGTGATGAGCATCAAGCCCCATCACTGAACATTTCTCAGTGTGCATACACAAAGCTAAGCGCATAGGGGACACTGCAGGGCCCGACCTTCAGCTGGAAACAGGCTGGCAGCCAAGCAAAGACAATTTCAGACTTCAAGAAGCAAGACGTAGAATGAGCATCTACAGTGCTTGTATCTGTCTGTCATGTCATTACTCCCAAGCCACTGGGGCTAGGACCTTGATCTTGGTCTTAATTGAGAGTTTATGATGTGATACATTCTCTGTAGCCGAGGATCAGACCGCCAAGGTCCCCGCCTTCGGCCACCACCCAACTCACATTGCACCCAACCTCCTTGGCCCCTCCCATAGGTGGTGAGCCCATGGGGAGGAGGACCCACGTTACCTCTTCGGGCTGTGCCCGGCCGAGCCCCATGGGTGCAGGCCCGGCCACCAGGCGCTCGCCATCGAGCCCCACCTCCAGGCCTGGCTCCAGAGGGGGGCCCCGGTGACCCGCGTCCGGGCAAGGGAAAACGTCGTCCAAGGTTTATATTCTTCATCAGAGGTTTATTGAACCGCTCTTTGTCTCATCCCTCACCTAGGACCAATTTGCCTTGGGTGGCCCTACCAGGGGCATAAAGCCCCGGACAACATAGCTCCTAGGATCATTGGGACACGCAAACCCCTCCACCACGATAAGGTGACGGTTCAAGGAAGACCCAGGACACGCTGGAGGGACTATGTCTCCCGGCTGGCCTGGGAACGCCTTGGGATTCTCCCGGAAGAGCTGGAAGAAGTGGCGGGAGAGGGAAGTCTGGGCCTCTCTGCTTAAGCTGCTGCCCCCGCGACCCGACCTCGGACAAGCGGAAGAGGATGGATGGATGGATGGATGGATGATGTGATACATGCTGGTGAAGCAGAAAAAAACCTGGCTGGTGACTTCCATGACAAAGTTATCGGGGTTCATGTCTTTCCTATGGCAAACTGCATGATCAAATTAAATGATGAGACCACATGACAGAATAGAAAAAGAATGGCAGCAGCACCTGCTGAGCGTGAAGCAAATTGCATAAGCCAACTCTTTGTAAGGATATCTTAATTTAAAGCTTATGACAGAATATACAGTTGGGAAACAAATAATGTATCTCATGACAATCTCTGCAAACTGATCAAGAAGGTGACATGACGGAAAGAAAATGAAGATCAGCGACATCTGCTGACGGTGAAGCAAATTGCAAAAGGCTGACTAGGTGATAGAAATCCTAATTTAAAGCTTAAGACAGAATGAGTAGTGGTGAAACAAATAATGTACCTCATTGCAACCGCCACAAACTGATCATGAAGGTGACATGGCAGAAAGAAAAAAAAAAAGAGCAGTGACATCTGCTGAGTGGGAAGCAAATTGCAGTAGTCAACTCTATGAGAGGAATCATAATTTTAAGCTCACAACAGGATACTCAAGAGTGAAACAAATAATGTACAGTATCTAGTGGCAACTGCCGCAAACTGATCAAGAAAATGACATGGCAGAAAGAAAAAAAGAAGAGCAGTGACATCTGCGGAGCGTGAAGCAAATTGCATAAGCCAACTCTGTGAAACGATAACTTAATTTAAAGCTTATGACAGGATATGCAGTGGGGAAATAAATAATGTATCTCATGGCAACTGTCGCAAACTGATCAAGAAGGTGACATGGCAGAAAAAAAAAAGTAGAGCTGTGACATCTGCTGAAAGTGAAGCAAATTGCAAAAAATTGAGTATGTGATAGAAATCTTAAATGAAAGGTTATAATGGGATACAAACTGGTGAAGCCAAAAACGTGCCCAGAGGCCACTTTTGCAAACTCATCGAGAAGGTGACATGGCAGAAAGAAAAAGGGCAACAAACAATGGCTGAGAATAAAGCAAATTTGCAGAAGCTGATTGTGGGATACAAAGAAGACGAATGAGAGTTGCAGTATCCACTGACCGTTAAGCACATACAGCATGGTAACCTGTTGGTACAAACTACTGGGGTTCAAACCGTGCTCTTGGTCTTACCTGATACTTTCTGGAAAGTCAAAAAATGTCAGTTCACTGCAGCCTCAGAAATGTAAAACATCTACTGAGCATCATACTAGTGGGCACAACATGCAGCCCTCATAAGCCTGTCTATTGGTACTTCTCTAGAATGGGCTGCATACATCTTCCATTAATCATAATCAGCTGTCAGAAATTGTGTCTATTGATCATTGACTGTGACAAGAAGAAGGAAAAAAGAACAGCAGCAACATCTGCTGAGCGCAAAGCAAATTGCAAAATCCGATAATGTGATAGGTATCTTACGTGAAAGCTTAGGACAGGATACACACAGGGAAAACCACAGATGTGACTAGCGGCAACCTTATTGAACAGATTGAAAAAGTGACATGGCCAAAAGAAAAAGAAGAGTAGCAACATCTGCTGAGTGTTAGGCAAATTGCAAAAGTCAACTACGGGATAGAAAACTTATAGAAAGCTTATGCGGCTAGCAGCAACCTCAATGAACTGATCAAGAAGGTGACATGGCAGAAAGAAATAGATGAGCTGCAACATCTGCTGAACGTGAAGCAAATCCCATAAGCCATGACCACGAGCTCCATAATAGGAAGAAGGAAAAGGAAGCTGGGCACCATCTGTGGGGCTGCATAATTTCAAGGTAAAAAACTAAACACCATCTTGCCAAAATGAAAAAGCTCAGCTTGGTCTACACGACCCAGTTTTATTTGAGGACCGGAGGTCCGCGTGTTTCCTAGTATGGTAGAAAACAACAGAAAAATGCTTAAGACGATGAGCCAGAGTGTTGTTCGGAACCTTTAAGAACAAGTTCACGTTCTTCTCTTGGGCCTCATTGGCTCGTAACGCACAAACCGGCACTGGTGCGGATTCGTCATTTAGTTGACGTTCTAATGATGTGACGCAATGCAAACAAGCAAACATAAAATGTCCAGAAAACCCAAACAGACCAAGGAAAGCAGCTGCTGATCAGGACCACGAAAATATGAAAAATCTCCTCTCAGGCCTTTGGAGATGAAGTCACTGCTGATGCCCAACTGTTTACTACAGAGGAAAATAAATCCTAAATCTCGGCTAACGAGCTGCCGCTCACGCGAGCTCCGCATGTTTGGTTTTGTGCCTTTCCAGCTGAGCGGCGTTTTTTCCTAATTAGGCGCATCATCTCTGAAGCCCGACGCTTCTTCCTTCGGAGGCGAACACAGGAAATTGGAAAAATCAAAAAAGATTTATTACTCGGATTTGCCGTATGTCAACAACTAAGATGTTTGGCAATAAAAAATAAAAAAAGAGAGACATAAAACGCAGATTGTCTTTAGGCAACCATGACCGCTGCGACTAAGAGGGTGTTTTTTGCAGTTGGTGTCTGGGTGCTCTTAGGTAAGGAAGGCTGGACCGACAGTAAAGGTGCCGTTGCTTACCCTACCACCCCAGACAGGATAGAGAGGGTGGGGGTCCAGTCCCAGCCTGGTGGGACCCCCTGTGGCTGCCGGTTTTTCCCAACGTGTTGAGCTCTTTAGAATTTGTTCTGAACGCTTTGAATACCCTTCAAGTGTTTCTTTGCCCAGTGCCTCCTGACTCCCACCTACGATACTCCAGTCTTGACATTTGAGCTTTTTGGGGTCTCCACCCCTATTTCTGGCCCACCAAAAAAAAAAACAACCCTAATTTAAAGGCCATATTTATTTGCAGGACAATAAAAACTTGTAATGAAGAGTAAACCCATAGGCGTCTTCAGACGGGCTTGACACTGTGCAGGCCACATCAGCCGTCGACCCATAAAGGTGACACGAGGGGACAGAAATGGGGATCAGTAATAAAGGCGCGTGGATTAGGTTGGCAGTTTTGATTGCTTTGTCGTTTTTCATTTCATGTTTAATTATAGAGCACATCAAAAAGAGATTTAAACAAAATAAAAGAGAAGAACAAGAGACACATTTTAAAAGGAATAAAACGACTCACAGATTAAGAACTCAATAGAAGCAGAGAAGCAAACCAACAAAAAAACAGAAGAGCCAGCAGTCTCTAAAGTGATTCAAGTGCCTGAGAATATAAATGCGTCTTTTAAATTTGACATAAAAATATCTGACTTAATAAAAGATGGAAGGCCATCCCAGAGTCTTGGGGTAGCAACAGAGAGGGCTCGGTCCCCAGATGAACCCAAAATGATTGTGTGGAACAGCCAGAAACATCTAAGCAGAGGACTGTGGGGCATGGAATGGAGGTCTCGGAGGTCTGAAACGTGCCATGGGGGGGGCTTTAAAAAACAAATAAGAAAAACCTTCCATTCAACTTGGTATTTAACAGGTAGCCGATGCCAGGAGGCGAGCACAGGAGTGACGCACTCTCTCTCTTTTCTTGGTGCCAACTACAAGTCTCGTAGCTCAATTCAGGACCAACGCCAGGTGTGACACGCTTGACTGATAGATGCCCAGATACCGAGGGGTCCGACAGTCAGGACGTGAGGAAGTAAAAGCACAAGTGACTTGCAAAGACACCACATTGTAGATGCCACCTAGAAGAAGCTTGGGTGTCCCACGCAGGACTGAGGTGGAATCCTTACCAAGCCAGGATGTTATAAAGTAGGGGTGTCCAGTTCCAGTCTTGGTGAGCCGCAGTGGCTGCAGGTTTTCATTCTAACCCTCTCCCTAATCAGGTTTAATTGCTAATGTTAATATTATACAAAATTATTGTCTGTCTGTTATACCTTCATTGTTATCACTCTTTAATTTAATATTGTTCTTTATCAGTAAGCTGCTGCAGGAGTATGTGAATTTCCCCTTGGGATTAATAAAGTATCTATCTATCTATCTATCATATAGTGCATTTCTTATCTATCTATTATATAGTGCCTTTTACATCTACAGTATCTATCTATTATATAATGCCTTTCACATCTATCTATCTATCTATTATATAGTGCCTTTCACATCTATCTATCTATCTATAATGCCTTTTCTATCTATCTATCATATAGTGCATTTCTTATCTATCTATTATATAGTGCCTTTTACATCTACAGTATCTATCTATTATATAATGCCTTTCACATCTATCTATCTATCTATTATATAGTGCCTTTCACATCTATCTATCTATCTATCCATCTATAATGCCTTTTCTATCTATCATATAGTGCATTTCTTATCTATATATTATATAGTGCCTTTTACATCTACAGTATCTATCTATCTATCTATTATATAGTGCCCTTCACATCTATCTATCTATCTATCTATCTAATGAACTCCTTTTCCCTTCATTTTATTAGCCCTGTTTTTAACGATTCGGTCCTCTAAGTTGATTTGTTTCTTCATTAAACAGAAATGAGACGAGAAACGAGCCGACGGATGAACGTCAAACTCCAGCCAATTTCACTCCAACCAGTCTCTTAATGAGAAGCCAATTCTTGCTGTCAATTAAAGCCATTTATTGAATATCATGCCAGGAAAGAGCACCACAGATGCAATGTTTGCTCTGAGGGTGTTGATGGAGAAGTAGAGAGAAGAGCAGAAGGAGTTGCATTGCGTCTTTGTGGACCTGGAGAAAGAAAATGACAAGGTGACCGAGAGGAGCTGTGGTATTGAATGAGGAAGTCGGGAGTGGCAGAGAAGTACGTAAGAGTTGTACAGGATATGAACGAGGGAAGTGTGACTGTGCTGAGATCTGTGATAGGAGTGACGGAGGTGGGATGACATCAGGGATCGGCTCTGAGTCCTTTCTTATTGTCAATGGTGATGGACAGGCTGACAGACGAGATTAGACAGAAGTCCCCGTGGACTGTGATGTTTGCTGATGACATTGTGATCTGCAGGCTGAGGAGACCCTGGAGAGGTGGAGATATGAGAGGAGAGGAGAGGAATGAAGGTCAGTAGGACCACCAAGACAGAATACATGTGTGTGAATGAGAGGGAGGTCAGTGGAGTGGTGAGGATGAGGAGAGTCGAGTTGGTGAAGGTGGATGAGTTTAAATACTTGTGATCAACAGTACAGAGTAATGGGAATTGTGGAAGAGAAGTGAAGAAGAGAGTGCAGTCAGGGTGGAGAAGAGTGTCAGGAGTGATTTGTGACAGACGGGTATCAGCAAGAGTGACAGGGAAGGTCTACAGGACAGTAGTGAGACCAGCTATGTAATATGGGCTGGAGACGGTGGCACAGGAGACAGAGCTGGAGGTGGCAGAGATAAAGATGTTGAGATTGTCATTGGGTGTGACGAGGATGGTCAGGATTAGAAATGAAGACATTAGAGGGTCCGCTCATGTGGGACGGTTTGGTGATAAAGTCACAGAGGCGAGATTGTGTTGGTTTGGAGAGATGCTGGGTATACTGGGAGAAGGGTACTAAGGATAGAGCTGCCAGGAAAGAGAAGAGGCAGGACTAAGAGAAGGTTTATGGATGTGGTGATGGGGGTGACAGAACAAGATGACAAGGAAGATATGGAGACACGCTGATCCTCTGTGGTGAACCCAAACGGGAGCAGTTGAAAGAAGAAGATTGAATATCAGGACTTGTTGCTGCTCTCATTCTGACACAGCAGACTGATTTTCTGTTTTTTCCAAGACCACCGTCAAGACGTTTGGGTGACCTGAGCAGACCATCGTGACCAAGAAAGAAACAACTAAGGGGTCTGAGTCATGTCAATTAAAACAAAAGCAAAACAAGTTAATCAAAAGTAAAAGCAGCTCACTAATTAAGAAGATGGTTAGAATGAAAACCTGCAGCCACTGCAGCCAACCAGGACCGGAGTTGGACACTCCTGCCATAAAGGAAGGATGGACTAAATGGGGGCAATAGATTAACTCACTTCTCCAAGGCGACTTCCAACATTTATGATACAATTGGTTCCATTACTTTTGGTTTGCAGTTGGAGAACAGGCAGATGAAGTGACTTTCTCAGGGTCACACCGTGGTGTCAGTAGTGGGATTTGAACACAAAACCTCAGGGTTTGAAGTCCAAAACTTTAAACCAGTACACCAAACTGCTTACAATACCTGGCCGGGATGTCTTATGACTCCTGTTCTCACTGGGATGCCCGAAGGTTACGGGAACCAGCAAGAAGAGGACAGCAGGGAGCAGTTCATCCTCCACTACAGTAGGTGTCCCTCATACAGAGTCCCAATTTGGACTTCCGTAGAGATGCATGGGAGTTGGAGTTCAGAAGTGCAGCTCTGGTGGACCATAGAGAGCGATGCCCGGGTGGCAGGGAAGTGCATAACCTGGAAGTGCTTCCAACTGGCCTCAGTTGCTACAGTAGAGGCAACCTGTTTACTGTTATACAAGGAATTTGTGTAATAAAAAAACGTCTGACTTGAACCCGGGTCTGTTTAGTGTGGTGTGTCTGGGGTTTTAGGGCTCTGTGGTGCCCCCCTCCGTCTTTCACAATATGTTTGAGTGTTGATGTATGTATGCCCGAGTTGAAAGAAGCTACCATGAACTTGTTTGTCGAATTTAATAGCAAAGATAATTCCAAGATTTATTTTTTTTTTAACATGGCAAGGTGGAGTGGGCGCTCTGAGGCTGGGCATCTGCCCTGGCAATCAGAAGCAGACCCCGTAAAAATGCCACAAGTGATTCCACTCCATTTGGGCCGTTATGCTCTGACCTGGGTATGACATTAATCTGCACCCAGTCCTGAAAGCCTTGAAAACTTGTGGGTTGGTGGCAGGATTGGCACTGCAGCCACCCTAAAAAAAAAAACTCTCACTGCTGGAGTGCGCTGCTGCGGTGTCACCCGTTGCCCGGCTGTGCTCAGGTCCAAATCTGGGATCCTGAGGTGGTTTGACAACGCGCTGTTAGTTATCAGTATAGGCGCCCAACCTCTCCATCAGTGTACAGTCGCTGGCAGTTGACCCAAGTCTTCTGCTGCCACTCTGACAGAGTCGGGATTCTCAAATGGGTCAAAATCCGTTTTGTCTTGGTTTAGTTTAAGACAATTCTGTGCCATCTAACACTTAGTGTCCCTTAGAAAGTTCAACATGAGCTGCTGAGCTCCATCGTGACCTGGCTAAGGTGGAAAGTATAACTTTATGCCATCTGCATAGCCGTTAGCTAATATGGTGTACTTCTAAAAAAAGGGTCCGAGGGGGTGCCAGGGGGCGGGGTCATATACAGGGAGAACAAGACAGGGCCTAAGATGGAGCCTTGAGGTATTCCACGTGCAATTGTTGCAGAGGAGGAGTGACAATTTCCCCACTGTAATCAAAAATGTTCAATTTTCCAAATAAGAGGTAAAGCCCTTTAGTGCAGCAGCCCGAATGCCAACGCGATTTTTCAGGCGATCCGACAAAAACGGCGCAATCAACTGGTATCAAAACGCTGTGCTCCAAAGGAATGAAGACGGCACACTTTTCAGAGTCAGCAGTGATCTTTAGAGTCTCTCAAAATGGGCAGACTCTGCGCTATGGAGGGGCTCTACAACCCGACTGGAATGTGTCCGGAATGTTCTGTGCACTTCGAAATGAGGTCAGACATGCGAGGAAGAACGTGAGTGGGCCAGGAGCCGAGGTCAGTCCTGCTATTGCTGCTGCTCCTTAAAACACACAAAGGCCCAAAGAGCCCAAAGCATCAAAAGCCCCAAAGAACCTAAAAAGCCCAAAGGCCCCAAAAAGCCTAAAGGCCCCAAAAGGGCCAAAGACCCCAAAAAGCCCAAAGGCACCAAAAGGCCTATAGCCTCACAAACTCCATGGCCCCAAAAAGGCCAAAGACCCCAAAAAGCCCCAAGAGGCCCAAAGAGCCCAAAGCCTCAAAAGCCCCAAAGGCCCAAAGCCCACCCGTGACGTTCCCAATTGGCTTTTCTCTTCCTACCCCCTAAGGTGAACGAGTCCAACATCCTTTTATGACCAGTTTTCATTTCTTTTTACAGAGCGTCACGTTACTGCTGCCCACCCACACCATCCCAAGTCCATGCATGAAGTCAAACACCAGAAAGCGGCTGGCAGGCCCCCGCGTGCTCCTTCTCCCCTTTGTTGTATTTTATTATTCCTGGCGTCTCCATTTCCCAGAGTGACCGTTGCCGTAGATCTTCAAACACATTTTTCCAGCTTTTTCGACTGCCGCTCCGCTTCTCCAGCGCAACTGGGACAGCAACCCACACCGAGGCCAAAGGAAACGAGCAATGAAGGCGCAGGCACCAGCCATTTGTTTTTTTATAATTTATATATATATATTTTTTTTTTTAACGTCTTCTTTTCTCTTAAATAGACTCGCAGATGGCACAAATTGCCTCTTAAGCACTGTATTAATATTTCACTTCAAATTGAATCTTGGATGAAGCCGTCTTTACGGAAGTAATGGAATTGCAGAGATGGAAGCAGGCACCCAAATCGAGTGATGTGCAAACTTGAAATTAAATTGTGAAGGATGTGCTTCCAGGCTCTGCTCCGCTCCGCTCCAAAGGTAATTGGAATTTATTACGTCTGTGGACGTGAAATTTAAACTGCAGGCCTTCAACTATTATGAAAGGAGGAAGTCGCATCCTCCAGCCGGACAGCACTGAGGCGCATATGACGCCTTTCACAGCAAGTAACATAAAGTGTTCAAGTACCTCATCATATGTCCTTAGTACAAGGACACAAACACAATACAACAAAATAACCAAACAATTAAATAAAAAGTGACACTAGAGGGGCGCCACTGAGCCCCAAACACCAAGCACAACTACTGTAAAACAGTGACGGGCTCAAAATATTTTTATTTGCACAAAAGTACCTCTGACAGGCGCCTTCTCAGTTCATCCAGTGCACCACAATACATACAGCACAGGACACTCCTGTGCCTCTCCGTCCACACCTCCACATTATGTCCCCCTCACCCTAATGTGATGCAGCCCCATTTTATTGTGCCCCTGGTGCCATAGCTCTTGGTGATGGTGGTAACTTCTGGGTCAGGAGAAGTCACTTAAAACAGAGGGAACTTTCTTAAACAGCTTCCCCTGGAGGCACCCATGATACCCAGCAGGGTTGTCCCAAAGGACTACAATTCCCAACACTCCCTTCAGGACTATGCATGGGTGTAGTGTACCAGCCCAGGAGCCCTGCCATATCCTGGATGGCTGTCTCCCTTAATCCATCCCATCTGTAGTTCAAGAATGCCCTCCAATGCCAGAACCCCCATCCTATGCCCCTTCCTATTTCAATATCTACACATACTGTATATAAAGTATACCATATTTACGCATGTACCATGCGCACATTTTTTCCCGAAAATTAGCATTAGAAAATCAGGTGTGCGTCATAAACGAGGAAATGTAATTCTGTAATGTTTACTGCTGCTTGGGCTCGTGTGCTCTCTCTCTCTCTCTCTCTCTCGTGTGCTCTCTCTCTCTCTCTCTCTCTCGCTCGTTCACTCTCTCTCTCTCTCTAAACACTTCCTATACAATCACAATGTGCATTGTACTCGGGCAAAGCGATTTTCTTTGTAAAAATTAGGGTGTGCGTCTTACATGAGGGCGCGTGGTACACGAGTAAATACGGTACATGTGTAATGTGTATTGTCACGCATGTGCACCTGGGAACCATCTTTCAGACTCTGAAAAAGTAAGCAGTACGTACCACCATGGGACGAGAGGGGATGTTGGTGCTAACTGCTTCTTCTCTCTCTAACACATTTCTGGGAAGATGTCTCAGGATGGTACCTAGCTTCACCCAAAACGCCCAGAGGAGGATGCCATAAAAAGCGACAATCCAAAGAAGGAGGTGGCCATTCTGGACCAGCACCTCAATGGAGTCGGGGCTCCTACTGAAGTACCTTAATAGTGGCTGGAAAGACGGATTAATCAAGCACACTAATCTCTCTCTTTTTAAAAAAAAAAAATATTTTACTTTCATTAAACAGGTATTGCTTGGTTGGCACACCAACATTTCTCTGGCATCCTTCGTCTGTTCACCCAGTTACTATATATATACACTATATATATTACATATATACACACACACACACACACACACACACAAGTATATATATATATATATATATATATATTATATTATATATATATATATATATGGCTCTTCTGCGCTAAGCAATACCACTTCAGGTTGAGAGGGGGCGCTGTTGCTAACTGTATCTTCCCTTTCAAGTTGCAGTACTGAGGACACACCCAAGAAGGACGCCTAGCAAATGGCTCAGACCTTCCCTTTCAGAGGCCATAAAACCAGTTGACCCCTTGAACGGAAAGGTTTCACTTTGACCCCAGCCTGAACAAGGATGGAGTTCCTGCTGCTGGAACCTGTTTCTTGTCAAAAACCATGCCGGCTGATAAGAGCTAGGTTTATTCTGTGCCGTGTGCACTTTTTCTGTTGAGTCAATGAAATCGGGGTTGCTGGGCTGGTGCCCTAATACTGTTCCTGGCTTTGAATGGCCTGAGATAGATAGATAGATATAGATAGATAGATAGATAGATAGATAGATAGATAGATAGAAAGGCACTATATAAGTGATAGATAGATAGAAAGGCACTATATAAATGATAGATAGATAGATAGATAGATAGATAGATAGATAGATAGATAGATAGATAGATAGATAGATAGATAGATAGATAGATCCATTATACTGGGGGGCTCAAGGTCTGAAACACTGTCACCTCAGAAATGCAGAATGGACAAATGTGCAAATGCAGAGGGTGCCCCACTGTGGTGGAGTTGGATGATTTCTAGAATTTCAGTTTGTGTATATTTTGTCACACGCACACACTTTGATGTTTCTTAGGTGTCACTGTGAAGAAGCAAAGGCAGAAAAGAAAAGTACAAGCTTAGCAGAATAGAAGAGAAGACACAATGAATGATGATGTCACTACCAGCTGATTGTTGACTCCACCCCTTCAGGTCAATTAAGAGTAAAGGACATTGCAGATGGTGGGAACAGATTTGTCATTTGATAGACCACCACCTACCTCAGTGAGAACATCTTAACTGACCTTAATAGAGCAGAGGGCTACCAAATTTCATGTCTGTCATGTTTGAAGGTCACTTCTCTGTGTGGCAGTCAAGCGGGGATCCTTGTTGTACCCCCAAATCTTTGACAACTTTCTACAACATTGACTTTTCAGACTATTAAGCTTTTTAGTACATTTCAATCCATCACGTTCGCTGCTCCATATGGTGTCTATCAAGAGTTAATGGTGGGCTGAGTCTCCAGGGCTGTCGGCTATCAAAGAGGCTTCACTCAATGACTTCCGAAACGCTTCCTCTGGAAGAGCTCGGCTGCTTCCGGAGTTTCTGCATCCAGATCTGTCTGGTTTGGTGAAAATGAAATCTGTACAAATATTTGGAAAGGCTGGATGAGTAAAACATGAGGATGCCTTTGTAGAAAGAATTGTGTAGTAGTAGAAGAAGAAGTCATCCTGTTGTCACACGTCTAGACAAAGGCGATGGGGAAGAGGGGGGAATTCTGTCTTACAAGTGCAATCAAACCTAACATGTCAGCACCCAGTGACACAATACATGAGACTGGACTAAATAAAGAACTACATAGTAGGAGAGGCACATATAATTAATATGAAAGGGACAGGACAGGACAGGACAGGACAGGACGATAGATAGATAGATAGATAGATAGATAGATAGATAGATAGATAGATAGATAGATAGATAGGTATGAAAGGCACTATATAATAAATAGATAGATAGATAGATAGATAGATAGATAGATAGATAGATAGATAGATAGATAGGTATGAAAGGCACTATATAATAAATAGATAGATAGATAGATAGATAGATAGATAGATAGATAGATAGATAGATAGATAGGTATGAAAGGCACTATATAATAAATAGATAGATAGATAGATAGATAGATAGATAGATAGATAGATAGATAGATAGGATTCTTTCAATAATAAAAAGGCACAACATTACAGATTGACTGATAATGCAAGTTTTTGTGTAACTGATAGACTGATAGATAAAAGGTGTTATGTAACATAGATGGATAATGAATGGCACTATATAATAGATAAAAGCAGTATATAATATATAGAGAGGTAGATATAAGGCACTGTATAATAGACAGGTTATTAAAGGCAGTAAATATCAGATCAATAGATAAAAGACATGATATACTAAAGTGACAGAAGAAAGGCGCTGTATAATAGGCTTTGGATGGCACTATATAGCACATAAAATTGGAACAACTAAGGGCCGTATACAAAGTAAAGTCACCTCTCATAACGACAGAGACAGTACAGGTGGCGTCCCCGATACCCAGACGGATATAAAGTGTGCTCAATTCTGTATACTTGAACATAAAGAGATGTACACGACGGCCTACGTGAAAGGCGCTATATCAGACCCATAAAGGCGTTGGCAGCAGGCGCGCTTCACAAGCCCCCCATCTCAATGGCAGTTTCTGGGTTTCTGGCAGGACTTCTGCCCAAATGCGAGTTCTCGAGTTTCTGAGCGTTTCCTGCACACAAACCTCCAGTGTGGGAACAGCTAGCATGTTAATCCTGATGTGAGGTCCCCTGGGTTAGAAAATAAATAAAGAATCTCAACTCCAGTAGTGAAACACGAGGTCCGCCACAGATGTTAAGACATTTCCGAGCTTTCCAGGGCTGACGTGTCTCTCAGAAACAGAATTCTGTTATTTTATGATCTCGCAGCTGACAACACACGCCGTGCACATCGAAGGGCCGCAGCACATCACCATATGCTGTGGATCATTTCTGAGGGTCCGTCCGGTGTCTCTAGTGGCTTGGCTGTCACTGTCAAATGTTTAAAAGGCTGAGCCGAGCTCTTGTCTCCAATTCAAGTAGTGCCCACCAGGCAGTCACAACCCCCCCACCCCACATCCTCTAATGCTGCCAGTGGAGGTGACAGTGGGTTTGAAGCTATGTGACAGATTCATGTAAAACTTATCACTGTGACAAGTGTGGCCTCATCCAGATTGTCTTAACCCTTTGGCAGTACCCTGGCACAGCACCTGAAGTGTCTTGTCAGAAGAGGTCCATGCAGAGCAGGTATTTCTAAAGCCTCCCCATGTACTTGAATATGGCACTAATCAGGGGACAGTGGGCAGGCGCGGGTGTTAAAGTGAGACAAAATACCCCCGGGGGTACGTTTACATATGTTTGGGCTGTGACTTTTCCCACGACCTTTGGAAAAGGCAGAGCACAGCGATGTGTGGCTGGGCCTCAAGGACCCCTGTGACCATGGAGAACATGGAAAGATGGGGCCTGGGCATAATGACGGGGGTCTGACAGCAGTCGATGACTCGTCATTATATACATGAGCAGGCAAATGACACGAAACACACGGCAGAACAGAGCATGTTATATAATCACCCGATGACAGAAAATTCTTAAAGTGACCTGATCCAACCTATGATGACAGGAAGCAGATGTGGGCAGCATGCCAGTCTAACGCAGGGCCAACTCACGTGAACACACACACACACACACACGATGTAAGCTGCACATGTGGAAGAAAAGATATGAATCCTGCAGCTGGCAGTCACTGCCCACCATGCCATCCTAAAGTACATCAGAAATCTCAGTTTAGGGTCAGTGGGAGACGAGATTATAAAAATAACATCACATCTCAAACCCTCTGGAAAGAACTCAAAGTTTTGGAAGGATTAGATTAGAGGACAGCTCATTTTTCTCATCTTCCACTTAGAGGTTTGAATGCCAACAAGACGGTGCCCTGAACTCTCCCTGATGAGTCTCTGCAAGCCAGTGCTACTTAATGGCACACAGAGGCTGCCGTCTGACTTTCCACTTTTCCATTTCAATTTGATTCATTCTGCTCCTTTTCCATGGATTTAGTCCAAAAACTGAAAAAAAAAAAACGTCAGGAAAGTCGGGCAGCAGTGCGGCTGAACTAACATTTCCTGTGACATTTTAGAGGGACGGTGGCACAGCTGGTAAAACTACAGGTATAAGCACAAGTGACAATGTTAAATTAATCTCAGATTTGCAGAAAATTAGCCTTTAACCACAAATGGAAATACGTCTTTAGTTATGACGGAGATGCAGGACGGTGGACCTCAGGGGGTCTCGGCTTTAAAATATTCTGAAAGCTTGACGGCTCAGTTTCGATCCTGAGGACTGCATAGTGGTGTACATACCTGTCTGTCAGTCTACCCATTATATAGTGCCTTTCACATCTATATATCCATTATATAGTGCCTTACATATCTATCTTTCTATCCACTATATAATGCTTTACATACCTATCTCTTTAATCATTGTATAGCTCTTTACATATTCATATAAATATCTCTTTATCCATCTATCTATCCATAACACAGTGCCTTACACATCTATATATCCATTATATAGTGCCTTACATACTTCTCTCTCTATCCTTACATACCACTTCACATACTTACCCATTACATAGTGCCTCACATACGTCTCCATTTATCCATTATGTAGTCCTTTACATATCTATCTATTCATTATATAGAGCCTTACATATCTATATATCCATTATATAGTGCCTCAGATACTTATCTCTCTATTATATAGTGCCTTACATACCTGTCTTTCAGTCTATCCATTATGCAGTTCTTTATATACCTATCTGCTTCTCTATCTACCTATCAATATAGTGCCTTGCATATCCATCTATATATCTATCCATCATTTTAGTGCCTTATGCACCTCTCTCTCTATTCATTATATAGCTCTTTACATATTCATATAACTATCTATCTATCCATTACACATTTCCATTATGTATCTATTCATTGTATATTGCCTTACATACTTATCTCTCTATTATATATAATGCCTTTTATATCTATCTTCTATTATAGTGCCTTACATACGTCTCCTTCTCTCTATCCACTATATGGTGCTTTAAATACCTCCCTCTCCCTTTCTCTCTATCATATAGTGCCTTACATACCTATCTATATATCAATCCATCATATAGTGCGTTACACTCCTCTCTCTCGCTCTTATATAGTGCCTCACACACCTATCTGTTTATATATAATGCAGTTTTGCATGTTGGACAGACAAGCAAGGAAGAATCTCAAAGCACTCTGTGCACTTTCAAGTAGCATTAACTCTGAAAGGCGCTATATTGAATGACTGCTTTAGTCTCCATCACTGACTTGCACTTTACCTGGCTGAACTGTAACGTGTTCTCTGCCCTTTATTAAGTTGTTTTATTTTTCATTCTCATTGACTGAGTTCCCCGAGTGAGTCTCTTTACTTGCCAGAGCCGTCTTCTTTTATTAATACGGAAGATGCCGTCATGAGCCTCTATATAGAATACCATCTGTACTTCACCTGGACGTCCTTTTGTGTGCCTGGCGGGTCAAGCGATGCTCATTTGGTGTAAATATTTAAACAAATGGCTGGTGATCTGTATGATGCTTTGGATATAAAACCCGCTCATACTGTGCAAACCAAGCCCATAATGTCGATGTCCGTTTTCCAAGGGTACATTTCCCAATTTCTTTGCTCTTGTTATTCCAGTATTAAAGCAGTAGGACAGGAAATCGCTCGCCGCTGGAGAGGCCGTCATGCAGCGTTACTGTCCACTGAACTTCACGAGATTGCCGGTGACGTCAGCTTTGGCTTTTATTTTTTTTGGTGTGAAATCAGAAACGGGCTTAAACACGCGGCAATTCACTTTCTCTGTGTCACTTTTCAGGAATTAAATGTTCTATCGGAGTTACGTGAATGTTAACAGGAGGTTATGGGCTGCTGTATAGAGAGAAGCCAACATCTGCACACGTGTGATAGTCGTTAGGTGGGCTGCAACAACACAAGTTTTTAAAGGCTAGCAAGGTAGGACATTCTGTATGTCTGTCCAGATGCTATGTCCCTGTCATTCCAACAGGTGGTGCAGTAAAAACATTTTTGTAGTAAAGTTCATTACATTTGTCCTTCCAACAGATGGTGTATCACATACATTAACATTGCTTTTACGAATCCCATACCACATGGCATGCAACAGAGACTTATGCATAATTTTTTTTCTTTCCAACAGATGGTGCTCCACATTTTTAGCAATAAAATGCATTGCATTTGTCATTCCAACAGATGGCACACCAACAAACATTAAAACTGCTTTTTACAAATCCTATACCACATGGCATGCAACAGAGACATATGCATTGCATTCTTCTTTCCAACAGATGGTGCACCACAAACATATATAATAGATAGATAGATAGATAGATAGAGTGAAAGGCGCTATATAATAGATAGATAGATATGAAAGGCACTATATAATGCACAGATAGATAGATAGATAGATAGATAGATAGATAGATAGATAGATAGATAGATAGATAGATAGATAGATAGATACTTTATTAATCCCAAGTGGAAATTCACATAATCCAGCAGCAGTACACTGATACAAAGAAACAGTATTAAATGAAATAGTAATAAAAATGCATGTAAAAGCAGACAATAACTTTGAGTAATGTTAGCGTTTACTCCCCGGATGGAACTGAAGAGTCACATAGTGTGGGGGAGGAACGATCTCCTCAGTCTGTCAGTGGAGCAGGACAGTGACAAAAGTCTGTCACTGAAGCTACTCCTCTGCCTGGAGATGTCACTGTTCAGTGGATGCAGTGGATGCTTCATGATTGACAGGAGTTTGCTTAGTTAGTAATAAAATGCATTGCATTTATCATTCCAACAGAGGGCACTTCACAAACAGTCACACTGCCTTTCAAAACCCCATACCAACTGGCATGGAACAGTGACATATGCATTGCAGTTGTTATTGAAACAGGTGGTGCATCACAAAATGTCTAGGTATAAAATGCATTGTATTTGTTATTCCAACAGATGGAGCATGACAAACATTTGTAGCAATAAAATGCTTTGCAGTTAACATTCTAAAAGATTGCACATCCCAAACATTTGCAGCAATGCACTTTATTACTACAAATGTTTGTGATGCGCCATCTGTTGGAATAACAAACGCAATGCATATGTCACTGTTACATGCCATTTGGTATGGGATTTGTAAGTGCGGTGTTAATGTTTGTGGAATGACAAATACCATGCATTTTATTACTAAAAAGAGAATAATACGGAATACTTCATATAGTGCCTTTGACATTGAGCCTCAACACAACTCTCTTAAATGGTCTAACATTGTGACGTTGACCCTCAGCCTCCTTACAAGGCGCTTTTTACAGGAGATGACAATGAGGCAGGTGTTATATAGTGCCTTTGAGACCGAGTGTCAAATAGTGCCTTTGATGCTGTGTCTTACCACAAGGCACATTTAAAAAAAGACAAAACTAATGGCAAGCCATTCAAACTGAGCCTCATTACACGCCACTTAGAACAATGAGGGCTACTTCATATAGCGCCTTTGACACGGTGCCTCAACACAAGTCACTTAACTGCCAGTTAAGCAGACTGTATATAGCGCCTTTGACTCTGAGGCTCATCACAAGCTGATAATGAGGCAGGCCCCTGACCCCGAGTGTCATTACAAGGCGCCTCACAACAGATCATTTCAGATCCAGATGCTCCGGGGGTCTTCTCTCATTTGATACCCCTCTTAATTCCACTTGTTCTTCATCATGGAAGGCACAGAACTGAAGGAGTTAATCAAACCATCACACTTTAAAATTCCTTTGAATTTTTAGGCAGCTGAAAATCCAAAATGTGTCAGGCCTTGAGAGGTTATATAGCGCCTTTCACGGACAGCATCACTTTGGACCCCCCAACCGAGTGTCTTTCGGACGGTGGGAGCGCCGAGGTGTTGTTGCCAGGCGTGACTCAACGCCAACTGAATTTGATTAGATTTTTTTTTTTTTTTAATTTCCAGCCTTCTTTGAGGACGCGTGAGCTCCGGTTAGCCGAGCCCCCCTGACCTGACCTGAGTCCCCCTCACTGCTCTTTTGCGTTTCCTGAACTTCTGGAAAGAAGAGGGGACAGCAAAAGAAAGACAGAAAGAGAGAGAGAGAGAGGTGGAGGAGGAAAAGGAATGACAGCGCCTTCTCACAGGAAAGAGAACAGCGGAGCGGAGCGGGCAGAGAAGTGTGTGGGCAGCCATCGGCATTCACAGTCTGCTTTATTTTAGAGACAGTTACAAAAAAAAAAAAGAAAAGAAAAAGTATATTTATGAAAGGAAAAACCCCCTCAGTTCACACATCATTCCAGCGCAGGCGCCAGCTGCTCCTGCGATTCCCCGTTGGATTGCGCATTCCTTCATACTTTACTGGAGAAATCCAAGCAGCCTCTTTACAGAAAGAGAAAGGAACAAAAAAAAAAAAAAAATAATGTCATGTGGACACAACGCTCTATCACAGACCACTGAAGGGCACCATGGCGGAGCACAAGAAGCCCCTCAGAGCTCCATAGTGGCCCCAGGATTCTGGTGCCACCTGCTTTAATGCCCATCACATTCCCAGACCTCACATTTAGAAATGGGCCTTTATACTCCTCACCCAGCATCCAACCTTAGGGGTCAAGGATGTCCACACCAGTTTGTGTCTCAATTTAGACCATCAGCACTAATCATCCGTGCAGGCACCTTTCTGCTTTTCTTAGTTGTCTTAGTGGACGTAACACCCACCTTATCGAGGCACACGGCACACATTATGGTGGCTACCCAGGGTCATTTAACTGCGCCCCCTACTGACCTTTTTTTTTTTTTCAAGCAGCTTTGCAAGTCTGTTATTGAAGATCACGCTTACCCGACCCAATGGACACGACACTGCAGGGCGCCCCCTGGTGGCCTTTCATCATCAAGGTGCTTTTGCTGAAGATTATCCTCGCCTGACCTCATACATGTATGAGAATAATTCAGGAAAGTTATTGAAAATCGCCTTTACCTGTCCAGATTTTCACGATACTAAAGTGTGCCCCCCGGTGACCATTATTTCAAGCTATTCTTTTAGGTCTCTTATTGAATGAAGATCAATTATACCAGGCCGGGAACACAATACCTAAGTGTGCCCCCTGGTGTCCATTTCTTTTATAGCTCCTTTTCAGTTATTGAAGATCATGGAGAATCAATCCAATATATATGATAATGCAGGGTGTCACCTGGTGACTATTTACCATCAAGGTGTCCATTTTTTTACAGCTACTTTTCCGCTCTGTCATTGAATATTATAAAGATCATGGTGACATGACCCAATATACAGTATATAACGGCGACCATTCCTCATCAAGATACTTTTCAGGTCTGTTACTGAAGATCAACTACATCTGGCCTGTTCTAGAGTGCGCCCCCTAGTGACCATTTTATTCAAGCGAAATTTTAGGTCTAAAATCCTCCTCAACTTACCAAACACAGACAATACCAGAGTGCGCCCCCTGGTGGCCATCTTTTTCAAGCTATTTTTTTAGGTCTCTTATTGAAGATCAATTATACCTGGCCGGAAACACAATACCAAAGTGTGCTCCCTGGCGCCCATTTTTGTCAAGTTACTTTTTTATGTCCATTATTGAAGATTGCCTTTGCCTTGCCTGATACACACAGTACTAGAGTGCGCCCCCTGCTGACCATCTTTTATAAACTACTTTCCAGGCTTATTATTCAAGATCATGCTCACCTGACCTGAGACACACAATGCTTGATGGTGCCCCCTGGTGACCATTTTATTCAAGCGACATTTCAGGTCTAAAATCCTCCTCAACTTACCAAACACAGACAATACCAAAGTGTGCCCCCTGGTGTCCATTTTTTTATAGCTCCTTTTCAGTTATTGAAGATCATGGAGAATCAATCCAATATATATGATAATGCAGGGTGCCCCCCGGTGACTATTTACCATCAAGGTGTCCATTTTTTACAGCTACTTTTCAGCTCTGTCATTGAATATTATAAAGATCATGGTGACATGACCCAATATACAGTATATAACGGCGACCATTCCTCATCAAGCTACTTTTCAGCTCTGTTATTGAAGATCAACTACATCTGGCCTGTTCTGCACATTACTAGAGTGCGCCCCCTAGTGATGGTCTTTTTTTAAAGCTACTTTCCAAGTCTGTTGTTGCAGATCATCCTCATCTGCCTGCACTGAGACACCAAAGCCTGATGGTGCCCCCGGTGCCCATTTTTTAAAGCTACTTTTCAGCTCTGTTATTGAATATCATGAGGATCACGGTGACCCAACCCAATATACATGATAGTGTAGGGCGCCCCCTGGTGACCATTCATCTTCAACACACTTTTCAGGTCTGTTATTGAAGACCACCTTTACCTGGCCTGATACACACAACACTAAAGCGCGCCCCCTGGTGACCATCTTTGTTAAGCTACTTCCAGGTAGCCTGGTGGCGCACCTTTCTCGAGAAGCGTCCGACTGCAGCCTGCACCACCCATGACGTAGGTCAGGAAACGCCCTTTGAGTCAGATGACCCTAAACTTAACCAGAGTGTAACGGGGCCCAAATGAGAAGAAAACCTTGAAAGAGAAACTCAGGAGAGGCCAGCAGTTCTTGATTTATTATTATTATTATTATTTTATTTCTGTCAGGGTCTCCACTCTTCCACTGGAGCTCTTTAGATTTCGGATTGGCGTCTGGGCGCACCTCCAGCTCGTCCCCAGTGCCTGCTGTCACGCGTCCTGTGTGATTGTGTCACATGCATTCCCTACAAGACCGCCTTTTCCAGAGGGGTCAGCAGCTGTAGCCGAGCCTTGAGATTCACTGCTGCTGCACGCCAGCTGTGTTTGGTAACTCAATCCACTGGAAGTGCTCAGCGAAGGTCTGGCAGTGTGTGTGTGTGTGTGTGTTGGACAGGCCCAGTGGGGACCTGCACTATTCACTATTTACACCGAGTTCACCCAAGAGCCACAAACTACATTAGGCATCCATTTAAAGGATTAAGCACGGTCAGCAACGCTGGTTTATTCATATTTCTACAATGTGCAGTACTCACTGACTTAACTACCAGCACAAGTGTTACGTGGACAGGAGCTCAGGAGACGGAGAAGGACACAGAGTCAAAACCGGGGGCCTCAGTCAAAGTGAAACACATGCGGAAATAAAACCCACAATCTTGGACAAGCTGACCTTCATGACACCAACCAGCACGTGGCGGCACTTGTGACATCATCAGGCACGGCTACCCTGACCACACCCCCTAGAAACGGTGCAACAAAACGGTGAAGCCCATTATGGAACAAAGCAGCACTTGTTTGAAACGAATAAAGATGGATATTTACAAAGCTTAAAGAAACACAGAAAATAAAGATATGCGGCAATTCACTAAAGTTCAAAACCTCTAAAAAAAAACAAAGTGCTATATTGTGTGTCGAAGAGAAAGGAACAATAGTTTGAGATATCAACTGGCATGATAATGAGGACTCTGTGCACAGGACAATAAGTAAGGACAGAAAGACATAAAAGGCACGAAATAACAAATAAAGAGGTACAAACAAGAGGCATCCCATAACAGACAGAGACATAAATGAGAGGTGCTATATGGGAGATGAAGGACAAATCAAAGAAAAATATGAAATGCGCTATAAAGTGGAGAAGATGACAGACGTTACATAATCGACTCCATTCAGCTTGTGTCTATATAGCGCCCTTCACTGAGTGTAGGCTCTGAGGGCTCTGATAAATTATCAGGTAAAAAGCAACTAAGAACTTCACAAAGTACAAATGACAAAGTCATAAAGTCATAGATTGGATTTTACAGATTTTAATTTTAATAGATAGAAGGCACTAGAAGATAGATAGATAGATAGATAGATAGATAGATAGATAGATAGATAGATAGATAGATATGAAAGGCGCTATATAATAGATAGAAAGCACTACATGATAGATAGATAGATAGATAGATAGATAGATAGATAGATAGATAGATAGATAGATAGATATGAAAGGCACTATATAATAGATAGAAAGCACTACATGATAGATAGATAGATAGATAGATAGATAGATAGATAGATAGATAGATAGATAGATAGATAGACAGATATGAAAGGCGCTATATAATAGATAGAAAGCACTACATGATAGATAGATAGATATGAAAGGCACTATATAATAGATAGATAGATAGATAGATAGATAGATAGATAGACAGATAGATAGATAGATAGATAGATATGAAAGGCACTATATAATAGATAGATAGATAGATAGATAGATAGATAGATAGATAGATAGATAGATAGATAGATAGATAGACATAAATGGCATTACAAAACACAGATGAGTAGACAGATAAAGACAGATAAATTGATAGGAAAAGCACTATAGGATTAATAGATAGGATAGATGAGTAGATAACAGACAGATGTGAAAGGCACTATATAATAAATAGATCAATAGACTGACAGATGTGAAAGGCACTATATGACAGACAGTAATTCTGGTCAGCCAGGCTTTGCTCAAAGGTTTGCCCGCAGCTCCAGCCCCAGGGTGCCCTGCCCTTCTATGCCCACATGTGGCTCAGGTCTATATGAGGGGTCTCTGACGATGACGTCGCCCTCTCGCACTGCAGTGACGTGACTTTACTCCTGTGTTCTAAAATTCTTTAAATTCCATCACCTAGAAGAGGCTACAGAAGGCAGGCGTGAAGAAATCAAGGAGTGTCCGGGCCTGAGGCCATATGGTAGAAAACCCAGCAGCTACAGTGAAATGCACAGTCTGCCATATTAATGGCAGTGGAGGTCGAGGGGCTCATCATGGTGTTTGCCATTGTTTTCATCTTTATGTTCACGCCATCGCCATCACTAATGTGGTCTCTGGGGGTTTAAATTCTAGCCTGATCCCTCGTCTGCGTGAGTCTGCATGTTCTCCCTGTTTCTCGGGGGACTTGGAGTTTCCTCTCCCATCCCAGGACATCAGCATTAGGTTGACTGGGGACTCCAGACTGGCTGAGTGTGTGTGAGTGGGCCCTGTGACAGTGGAATGGCACCCACTCCAGCGTTGATTCCTACAAGCTCAGTGGAATGCTGGATGGATGTTTATTTGTGAAATGACATTTGACCACAATACAAGTCTGGTCAGTTCCAGGTAATTTCAACAGAGTTTCCAGGTATCTGATTTCAACATAAGAAACCGCCTTCATCGTGCAGATTAGCACCATCACAGCACATGAGAAAAAGAACGAGTTTAGGCTGAGGCACTGGACTAACAGGCCGGAGGGGAATGCAGAAAAACGCCAGGGTGCAGCACACCACTGTGAGGGCGCAGAAATGGAGGAGAAAGACCAATAGAGGGTGGCCCATGGTTGGAGCAGACGTCTTACACTTTATAGCCACAGGGGGCACCAAAGTATTTATACAGATAAACAGGCGCTAACTGGAATTAAAGAGACGCCCGTCTGTTTAAATGGAGTGGGACTGGATTGGATGGCAAGAACCGTCCCTAAAAGACAACAAAGTTGTGTGTGTGTGTGTGTGTGTGAATTGGCATCAGCCTAGCGTGAGTGTGAAAGGGTGTGTGTGTGAGTGAGAAAGTGAACCCCGTGCAGGTCTGTTTCCTACCTTACACCTGACACTGCAAGGCTAGGCTCCGGCTCCCCATCACCACAAACTAGTTAAGGCCAGTCTCACAGTGTAACGTTAACGTTATGTCATGTTAGGGCGTTATTTATGTCACCTCACGTTATGCCAAGTTACGTCACAGCATGCAATGGCCTGTTATATCATATTATGTTATGTCTGGCTATGATGTGCTGTTGTGATGTCTTGATATACTATAAAATGTTACTTTATGTCACGTCATGTCATTACTGTACATGTCACCTTAGGTTAGGTTGTGCCGTGTTACACCGTGTCTTTCTAAGTCATGTCATGTAATATTCAGTTGTATCATGTTATACATATCATGTCTTGTTAAGTCCCATCATGTTATATTGTGTCACTTCATGGCATGTCATGTTTTGCTATATTATGTTATTTTGACTCAATTCACTTTGTTTCTATATAGCGCCATTCACTGAGTGTAGGCTCAGAGGGCTGGGATGAGTTCTTAGGTATAAAGCAATGAAAAACTTTACAAAGTACAAATGACATAAATGAATAAAGTCATAGAAGTGATTTTACAGATTTTAATTTTAAAAGATAGATGTGAAAGGCACTATATGATTGATAGATTTTAATAGATAGAAGGCACTAGAAGATAGATAGATAGATAGATAGATAGATAGGAAGGGTACTATATAATAGATAGATAGATAGATAGATAGATAGACAGACAGACAGACAGATAGATAGTTAGATAGATAGATGGGAAGGGCACTATATAATAGATAGATAGATAGATAGATAGATAGATAGATAGATAGATAGATAGATAGATAGATAGATAGATATGAAAGGCACTATATGATAGATAGATAGATAGATAGATAGATAGATAGATAGATAGATAGATAGATATGAAAGGCACTATATGATAGATAGATAGATAGATAGATAGATATGAAAGGCACTATATAATAGATAGATAGATAGATAGATAGATAGATAGATAGATAGATAAAGCACTATATAATGTTATTTTATATTAAGTTGTGTATTTTGTCCCGTGATTTGTTATGTAATATTGTATTATTTTACTAGGACTGACGCTGCCCACCCCTGGAGGGAATGATGAATTGATTGATTCATTTATATATTTAATTGGCCAATTAATTGGAGTGACAGACATAATACATTACCTGATTAAGGGACTGATTGATCAAATTTCTGTAATCCATAAAATTTTATTTAAATTCAATTTAAAGCCCTTCCTATCTACCTCTCTCTCTCTCTCTCTAAGTCTATCTCCTATATAGTGCCTTTTACATCTGTCTGTGTGTCTGTCTGTCTGTCTGTCTGTCTATCAATCCCTTATGAAGGACTGTCTGAGTGATTAATTGACTAGACATCACTGGGACTGCCCTCAGGTGGGTTGGGTCCCACCTCTGCCATGTGTTCTGGCATAAGGGGATGTCAAGGGGCCACAAGGCAAGCACAGGGGTGCCCCCAAGGATCAGTGCTGGGTCCTCTCCTGTCATCCAGTGTCACGGCTTATCGCTGTTTTTCCATTCCTGTGCAGTTCCACCTGTCATCGTATCAACTAGAATCTCTCCACGTCTCTAAGATATGGAAGAAGGAACGCAACCTACAGCTCAGTATGGTAAAGATGGGCCTTCTTGTTATCTCAGCTCATCCAATTGTTCGTCACCTCATCTCCACTGACACCCACCAGGTCAGGCCACGTGTCACTGTGGTCATATCATGTCAGGTCATTTCACATCTGCTCATGTTATCTCATGTCCTGTTATGCCATATCATACTACAATATATTATGTCATGTCATATCTGGTTACTGCAAGTTACGTCACGTTATGCTATGCCAAGTTATGTCACATCATGTTAGGCTGTGCCATGTTATGTTATGCCACATCATTTTCCTTCATATCCTGATGCTGTGCTATGTCTTTTTAAGCCTTGTCATGTCATATTATGTCAAGCTGTGCCATGTTACTGTTCGTTATGTTAGGTCTTGTGAAGTCAAGCCACTTTATATTGTGTCATGTATCCCGTGTTTTGTTAACATATTACAGTACGTCACATCATATTAAGTTATGTCATGAAACTGAAAGTCACATTATGATCTGTCACGCCGTGTTACATTATGTCTTGATGTTGTGCTCTGCCTTGTTAAGTCATGTCAACTTATCGCATGCCATGTCAGGTTCCCACGTGTCCTGTTAAATCATATTTCACAGCCGCAATGTGCAGAAGGGCATCTCTGGGTTTACATTTTCAGTACAGAAATAGCAATCAGAAATACAAAAGCAACGCTTCCTGCGCGGCGAGGCCGTGAAATGTGTTTTCACTTAAGAATCCCAGTTCACACGCCCTAAATGTGCCACTAGGACAGGAGGAGAGCGAAAGTGACGTCGACTTTCCATAAGCGCCTAATTGAAAGCACATGCCAATAGCAGAAGGCCCTGACAGTGAGGGCTTAATACACTCTTATGAGGACCCACTACCCCCCTTCTGGGGTCAACAGACACTGACGACACCCAAACAGCACCCACTCGGACCTGGTGGTGTATTATCTAAACCCTGAGCCTCGAAATGTGACAGGTCGGCCATTTAGGGAAACAACGAGGCGCTGGGCAGGCTACAAATAGAGTGAAAAGTGGAAAACCCCCTGTGGCCACGCCGGGCGACACGCCAAGGACAGCAGCGAGCACACTGGCGGGCTGACTGATTAGCTCTATGGATGGAAGGAATGAGTGGCTATCTGGGGGTCTGACCAACAGAACTGACTGGTTGAGGAAATGATTGTGAGAGAGGATGAATAACTCAATCACAAAATATTAATGTGACTATTTACAGTATTTAAGTAATGTCAGTCATCCTAATTGTATTAACTGGAAGATATACACTGGTATGTGTATGCGCCGTCATGAACGAGATCAGCAGACGCAGCTGCACTCATTTTTGACAGCTGGCACTTAACATGACTCACTCAGGGTCACTCTGAGAGTGCCAGGCAGGAAGTGAACTGGCATCCTTGGGGTTTAAAGTCCAGGGCTGTGCCAGCAGATGAAGGGGTTAACTGACTGCCTGATTGTTATTAATTGATCGATTGATGGAGTGATTGATTGACTGGGGTTGAAAGGACCCACTGACTGCCTGATGGGCCGCCTAGCCGACCAAATTGAATTGACCAATGACTGAGAGCCCCCATCCCCCCCCCCCATGACTTGGTTTGATTATTAGAGCTTTCTAATTGGTTGACTGGCAGACCAACTCCATCCATCCATCCTCTTCCGCTTATCCGAGATCGGGTCACGGGGGCAGCAGCTTGAGCAGAGATGCCCAGACTTCCCTCTCCCCATTCCGGGGAAATCCCGAGGTGTTCCCAGGCCAGCGTGTCCTGGGTCTTCCCCAGGGCCTCCTCCCGGTTAGATGTGCCCAGAACACCTCACCAGGGAGGCGTCCAGGAGGCATCCTGATCAGATGCCCGAGCCACCTCATCTGACTTGTCTCGATGCGGAGGAGCAGCGGCTCTACTCTGAGCTTCTCACCTTATCTTTAAGGGAAAGCCCAGACACACAGCGGAGGAAACTCATTTCAGCCGCTTGTGTTCGCGATGTCGTTTTTTCGGTCACTACCCACAGCTCATGACCATAGGTGAGGGTAGGAACGTAGATCGACTGGTAAATTGAGAGCTTTGCCTTACGGCTCAGCTCCTTTTTTTATCACGACAGACCGATGCAGAGCCCGCATCACTGTGGACGCCGCACCGATCCGCCTGTCGATCTCACGCTCCATTCTTCCCTCACTATTTACTCTTATTTGCATATTCAAAGAGGCGTAATTCTAGGAGGACTCTGGATGGGGCGTCAGGCGCGTGCATTACTTTTCACGCTGGAGCGGTAGAACAAGGAAGTTGGCGTACGCACAAATTTATGCATCTGGATTTTTTTGTGCATACGCACATTTCCACTTTTGTCCGTACGCCATGTGAATTAGTGTGAATTCTATGTATGAGGAGACCTTCCCGGAGTGATAGGGTGGGGGGCGGTTACTGGCAGTGATTGACAGCTGGCCCCCGCCTCTTGGGGGGACCACCCAAAAAACACATGGCATATATAGGGTGGTCCAGATCTAATTACGTAAACCCAGATCACCTGGATGACTTTGATTTATGCGGGGACGATTCCAGTTCTGTGCGAAGACGATTCTTCATGTCGTCAGTTCGCACTCTTCGCGATGGTCCGGGATTTTTCGGGTGATTTTCTATGTAATAAACTTAATAAGTTACAGTGTAATAAAAATTGCATAATTAGATCTGGACCACCCTATATAACCCTGGATTAGCTACAGAGTAACTAAATGTAAGGAATACTGAAAAACATACAAGACACAAATCAATCACAAATGCACACAAAACAAGCATCTGAACCCAAGCCTGGCGGAGACGTAACACTAGGGGGAGCCATTTTGGGACTACGTGCTGTCATGCTGGGCCTCTCAGCTCATAACAAACATTAAAGTTGTAAGCCAGGAACACACTAGACTGCAAGCTACAGTTCAGAAGTGAACTGCATCCACAATCTTGGACAACCAGGGACAGCGTGAGGTGAACCTTAATGCTGAGTTTATGTGCCTTGGGGTCTGTCAGAAAGTCGCATTACAAATTCAGAGCTACAAGCCCGAGGGTTTCAAGAATAAAAAGCTACTTGGATACCCTGAGTTGTAACGCAACACTGACCTATATTAAAAAAAAAAAAATTACAAGCCGGTCAGCCATTTTTTTGGTCAAATTGTATAGGGTGGTCCAGATCTAATTATGCAATTTTCAATACGGCATAACTTAAGTTTATTACATAGAGAATTCACAAAAAAATGATTTTTGTTGTCGATAGATGGCAGCACCTGCCCTGCATTCCAAAATGGCGGGGAGACGGTTGTCAGTCGAATAGCGGGTGCGACGTGTTCGCCTTTTCATAATTGCATAATTAGATCTGGACCACCCTGTATTTGAGGTGAAGTGAAACACATTTAATACGTTTAGTTTGCTCTTTATCGGTTTAACTTCAATTGCTTTAAGCTTTAGACCCCAATCAAAAAGATGCACAAAAGACAACAAAACAAAAAAAAAAAAATATTCGCTTGATAACAAGATGAAACCGAAGCCCAAAACGAGAACCAGGAATCGAAGTCGAAGCCCAAAAAGGGTCAAAACCAAACGTAAGACGCGTGACGCGAGTTAACAAAATCGTCTTAGTCTTTTTTTTTTCTTTCTTTCTTAAAGGGTTTCAGTATCCACAGGCCGTATAAGGAGATGAATTCAAAGCCGTCCTTTCATCCCGTCGTGTCGATAATTACGGGTCATGACCTCAGTGGCCACACCCCTTAGAAATATGGAACGCAGACCTAACAGAACAAGAAACAAAATGGCGCCACTTGAGGGTCCAACATGGAGTTCAAGACGTTGCAAAGCATTGAATTGTGACAAATCAACAACGACCTTGCATTCCTGCGAAAAATCCAACCAGAAATTCAGGTCAAAACACTAAGCTGGGAAGGTGAAAGGTCCCAACTGGTATCCCCCAAATAGTCCAAAAGCTGGTGAATGCAGCATTACACTGTGGCCATGATGTCACCATGTGTCACACACGTCCTACTGTCAACCATAAAAAACAACACGTGAAAACTTTCAAAATATTCAAAACCAACCATGAAAATTACTTACAGAAGCGGATTCTACATCCTGCAAATCCGCCCAAATCTGGCTAGCAAAACTCATAAAGAGAATTCCCAATAAACCAGAAAACATGAAAAGAGAAGTCAGATGATAATGGCCTCCTTTGATTTACGAGCGGCGCGTGGTGGATCTGAAGTGTTTTAGTGTTGCGCTTTATTAGGCCCACTTGTCTGAGAAAGGCCCCCCAAAACAGAAGAGCTAACTGGCCAGCCTGCCGAAGCAGGAGCTCCGATTGGTGGGTTCACCCGTCAGTCATTCATAAAGTGCCGCCTAAATGGGAGGAGCATCAGAGTGGAGAAAAAGAATCAAGGTGGACGAGAATGGTGGCCAATCAGAAGGATTTCTGCTAAACAACTGAAAGCAAACATGCCAAAGTGACCACCCCCAGTGACCCCCACGCACCCCGCTGACTCTGTGTGGTGTGTCTAAGGGTCTGCGAGGAAAAAAAAATCAGCAGGCCAAACTCCCCCCACGCCGCGCCCTTCCATCGCGGTTACTCAACATAACACATGATGGCAGGGGAAAGCCGGCCGCTCCTAGTGTTACAGATGAATTCAGCCAGGAATCCAAATGTTAGCGGAGCGATTTCCACGCTTGCCTGTAAGCCTCGGATTTTCTCAGGGGTGCAGCCATCATGCAACAGCTGCAGATCAAAACTGGAACGACACGTGGAAATCATTCACTTGCTCGACGATGTCCAAGGGAATCGATGAGAGATTTAAAGCAGAATGTTTCATTCTCAAGCCCATTTAGGTCAATTCATGCTGGGGGGTTTGTTCTCGGCAGCATTCCCTACAAGACAGGAGCCAACCTTGGATGGGATGCCAGCCCATCACACATTTGGTCAATATCAAAATCCCAAACAGGCTTAATTCAATTCAGGGTCATGGAGGCTTGGGGTCCGTCCCAGCAGCATCAGGTGAAAGGCAGGAACCAACTCTGGATGGGATACCACCAGTCATCAACACATAATGTCACCAATAATGTACCCTTCTCATGCCCACTCAATCCAATTCAAGGGTCATGAGGTGGGGTGAAAGTGGATCCCCACATCTTAAGGTGCAAGACAGAAACCAACTCTGGATGGGATGCCAGTCATCAACACATAATGTCACCATAATGTCATAGTCTTAAATCCACTCAATCCAATTCGAGGCCATAGATGGCTGGGGTGTATTCCAGCAGCACGGAGTACAAGGCAGGAACCCACCCTGGATGGGATTCCAGTTCATCACTCATTGGCAACATGACATTTTCAAACTGGTTAAATCCAGTTTGGGACCATAGAGGGCTGGGGGTGTATTCCAGCAGCACCTAGTACAAGGCAGGAACCCACCCTGGATGGGATGCCAGTTCATCACACATTATCAATATAATATTCTCCAATGCAATGTGCATAGTCATGGGGGCTTCCAATTCTATCCTAGTAATTTTGGGCGCAAGGCCATCCTGGATGGAATGCCAGTCCATCCCTCATTGGCAACATAACATTTTCAAACTGGTTAAATCCAGTTTGGGACCATAGAGGGCTGGGGTGTATTCTAGCAGCACTGAGTACGAGGCAGGATGGGACACCAGCCCATCACACATTAAGGTCAATATCAAAATTCCAAACTGGCTAAAGTCAATTCAGGGTCATGGAGGCTTGGGGTCCATCCCAGCAACATCAGGTGAAAGGCTGAAACCAACTCTGGATGGCATACCACCAGTCATCAACACATAATGTCATCAATAATGTAACCTTCTCAGGCAAACTCAATCTAATTCAACGGTCATGAGGTGGGGTGAAAGTCGATCCTGACATCTTCAGGTGCAAGGCAGGAACCAACTCTGGATGGGATGCCAGGCCATCAGGCATTGTTTCACCATAACCTGACATTCTCCAACTGGCTAAATCCAGTTTGGGACCATACAGGGCTGAGGTGCATAACATTCTCACACCCACTTACTTCAAAAGGGGGGCTCACAGCAGGTTCAATTCTATATTAGAAATTTTGGACGCATAGCAGGAGCCAACCCTGGTCGTCTGGGATACACATATCATTCATTATGTAAATATAATATTTGCCATTCTGCTAAACTGGTGAATTTGGGGGCATGGGGACTGTTCCAGGAATACAACAGGAACCAATCCTGGACGGGATGCCAATCCCAGTGACTCGCACATTGTGTCACCATAACACAGCACTCTCAGGCCAACTTAATCCAAATCAGCGTCATGGGTA
The DNA here is from genome assembly GCF_016835505.1 of Polypterus senegalus. NCBI lineage: Eukaryota > Metazoa > Chordata > Cladistia > Polypteriformes > Polypteridae > Polypterus > Polypterus senegalus. The sequence continues at coordinate 204,869,602 of NC_053158.1, read as the reverse complement.
GAAAATCCATCATGATAACATCAGGTGGGCAACCCTGGGTGGGACGCCAGACCATCACAGGTTATGACAACATGACATTCTCACGTCCATTTAATTCAAAGCAGGGTAACGGGTTGGGGGTTCAATTCTATCCTCGCAATTTTGGAGGGGACGCCGGACTATCCAGCATCATTTCAACATAACCTAACATTCTCCAACCAGCTAAATCAATCCAGTTTAGGGCCATAGAGAGCTGGGGAGGGGGGTTTGTAGCAGCATTGGGTACAAGGCAGGAGTCCACACTGGATGGGATGCCACGTTTATCACAATATATATACAGAAAGACTTTGGGACAAACACTCCTTCACTTTTTAGACATTTTGTTAAGTTGCAGCTTTGTGCTAAAATCATTTCAATTCATTGTATGCCTGATTACACAACACACAAAACTCCAGAAGGTCAAAGCGAAAACAGGATTTCAAGAATTGTGGGAAATCTATTACAAATAAAATTAACCAAAGTTACCTCTCCGGGGCATCGCATTCCAGTGAGATGTTTGGAGTCCACCGGTGGTCAATTCAACTAACAGGACTGACTAGGAAAGGCAGACACCCGACCAGAGAAGGTCTATCAGGACATCGGGCAACAAGCAAGCCACGGGTTTCATGGAATTGACAAAGTCAAAGAGACGACTACAGCAGCTTTGAAGGGGGTCTCCATAATTCTTTAACAGAAGACGTTCGGAACAACCACAACTTATGAGGTGGAGTGGTGGCTCTGAGGTTAAGGATCTGTGCTGGTATCCAGAAGGTTGCCGGTTCGAATCCCCTTCACTGCCAAAAGAGATCCTACTCTGCTGGGCCCTTGAGCGAGGCACTCTGACCCCAAGGGGTATGCGAAAGCTAACAAATTCCCAATACAAGAAATTGTATAAGGTGAAATAAAATAAAAAATCTCCTCCTAAAGCGAGAAGTGCTCAGCGGCAGGACAGGCCTCAGACAGGTCCGAGCACTTCAGACACAATGAGGTCCCTTCTGGAGCCCCTCCCCTGTTACGCTGGTGAACCCCTCATGAAGATTTCAATTCCCTTTAGTCAAATCAAGCTGGGGAGCATGCGCTGGCACAGGGCGCTGCCGCACCCACTACACGACGAAACTACTCAGGATCCTGGTTGGCAACCTCCACGGTCCAGTCCCACCCTCTGAAAATTGCAGCCAGGTGTTACGTGGGCGACCCCTTGCCCTGGTACCCACCAATGAGGATCTTACGAGCCGGATCACCTTCAGGTAATCGTGCCACATGGCCGTAGTGCCATAACTGACGCTCCCTCACAATGCAGGACTCCATGAGAATCACAAAGTCAAACCAACGGGACCCGAGGATTTTCCGGAGAGGCACAGTACCAAAGGAGTCCAGTCTTCGTCTCCGGTCACTGGTAAGCGTCCATGTCTCGCAACCATATAGCAAGACAGGAAGCACCAGGACTCTAAAGACTTGGACCTTCGCCCGTTTGCAGATATCGGGAGCGCCACACTCCCCATCCAGCAACCTCACGGTCCCCCCATGCTCTGCCAATCTGTCTACTGACTTCATAGGAAGAGTCACACGAACGTCACTGCCGAGGTCAGTAAGCCTCTCAATGAAGAGGTCGTCACTCTCTCCGCAAACAGACACACTGCTTATTGCCGTGCCCAAGAGGTCATTAAACTATGGTCTGTACCGGGAACTGAGAGGAACTCAGATGAGTATTCAGCATTTATTAAACTTCTAAACTATCGAGGTCTCTCAGTTCTGCATCTGAAGCAGTTGTTTTGGCGGTGACGTAGCTCGAGTTCGTGCCGCTCGGGGAGGGGGTGGGGCTTCAATTTGCCGCTGAATATGTTAACCTATTTAAATAGAAAATTAAAATGACGTATAGAGAAAACACAGTTGGAAACTTGTTAAGGGTAAATTTCACACAAACATTAGGAAGTTTTTCTTTACACAAAGAACGATAGACACTTGGAATAAGCGACTAAGTAGTGCGGTAGACAGTAAGACGTTAGCGACTTTCAAAACTCGACTTGATGTTTCTTTGGAAGAAATAAGTGGACAGGACTGGCGAGCTTTACCGGGCTGAATGGCCTGTTCTCGTCTACAGTGTTCTAATGTTCTAAAAATTAAGATACATTTTGCATAGATGTATTCATATATATATAGAGAAACAGCAATAGTTTTTCACATATACTTATTTATAAGCATCAACTAGACAAGAATATAGTATAGACGCACTGATAAGCCCTATTCTGATTATTAGTTTAATATAATTACGCTGCGAAAACCAAAACCAGTGTGGTGTACAAGTGATAGGTGGGGATGTTTTCTGCGCAGAGCGAGAACGCATTCAGATTGTTACCGAAACGAAATGATAAATTAGTTGTTATTCAACCCCTAACGGGAGCAGCTGAAAGAAGAAGATCTTCCTAGAAATTATTATCGGTGTAATGTTTATGTGTATTTTTGTTATTGTCTCATAAATTTCAACTGCTGTGTCTGATGCTGTCACAGGACAGTCTGAAAATAATTTTTAAAGCATTTGTGGATAAAAAAATCAGAGAATTTGACTTCATGAGTGGTAGTTGCCGCTTACACACGAATTGTACTGAGCCTTATGGCGTATAATGTGCCGCCCCTCCTAGCTACGCCACTGTGTTTTGGTGTCATATATTAGAACCAAATTGAACAAAAACATCTTAACATTTTGTATTTTATAGTATTCATTTTATATCTGCGTTTGCCATGTCTCATTCCTGAGACTGCGCTTGTTAATACGTTAGTTATAAGCTGCACACAATGGAGTAGCGGCTCTTTGGCTAAGGATCTACACTGGTAATCAGAAGGCTGACCCCATATAAAAATGGGAAATACCGAAGAAGAAAAATAAATGATATGCTGCACTCAGCTGCCATTAACACCGCATATTCTTATGGACTCTGAATTGAATCAATCATAGAATTTGTGTAAAATATGCAAAACTACGTGCCGGTGTTTAGGAGCTCTTTAGAGTGGCGTCCTTGTGGTCCTCTCTGTGTCATATCATTAGTACTGTATTATCACTGGTGTACAACATTTTAATATTAGCGATGCATTAATTGTGGCGGAGTTTATGCTCTAGAGCAGGGGTGACAAACTCCGGTCCTGGAGGGCCGCAGTGGCTGCTGGATTTCATTCTAACCATCTTCTTAATTAGTGACCAGTTTTTGCTGCTAATTAATTTATTTTGCCTTAGTTTTAATTAACTTGACTCAAGCTCCTTAGTTGTTTCTTTTTCCTTAATCAGCAGCCAAACAATAATTATACTCAAAAGAAGCTTCCACATCTGTGCCCATCACACAATATCTGAAAATAAAGAAAGGTGAAGGTCTCAGTAAGGCTGATCTCTCAGCTCATCAAGACATCATGATGGCATTCTTGGAAAAAACAGAAATTCAACAGTTTTGGAAATGTCTGCTGTGGCAGAATGAGAGCAGCAACAAGGCATGTAATTAAATAACGAGTGTAATTATCAGCAAAAATCGGCTTCTAATTAAGAGATTGGTTCGAGTGAAATTGGTTGAGTTTGAAATCCCAATTTAGCTGGTCATCTGTTGCAATGAAATGGAGTTTGAGGCCAGACTCAGCTTGTCATTTGTTGACTCACTTCAAATCTCATTTCTGTTTGACTGTCATTTAACGAAAAAAATAAAAAATTCAGAGGACTAAATCCTTAAAAACAAGACTATTAAAATGAAGGGAAAAGAAGTTAATTAGCAGTGTAAAGTGGTCACTGATTAGGAAAAGGGTTAGAATGAAAACCTGCAGCCACTGCGGCCCTCCAGTCCCGGAGTTTGACACCCCTGCTCTAGAGAAGTGACGCCCTCAGAGGCACAAAGAGGTGTAAAGTAGTCGTTTGAGTCGCCCAGCTCAGACCTTCTCTGTTAGCCGAGCGGCTTTACCTGCCCATTGCGGATGGCTCGCGACCTCAACGTAAGTACAAAGAGTCCTTCATTGCATTAGCACGACCGTTTATCGTTTATTTACAATACTAGGGGGCTTCACTCGCCAAACCCCCCAGCCTGCGCTATACACACCAGCCACTTCGCGTCTCTGCCGCTCACCCTATCACCAAGTAAATCTTTTAATTCTCGCGGATTGGCCTCTTCATTGGGAGGCAACACGAATCAGACGATCTGGTCTCCGACTTAAAGTTTAAAGCCAAACAATATCTACATACTTCTGTCATATCACCCATGTCCATATATTTGATCTCTTTTCGCCTTTAACTTTTCGTCAATATCGCATTGAATTTTCATTCCATGTTTGGAATTCCATCGTGACAACGCAGCGTATAACTGCCCGCGAGTGAATATCGTTTCTTTCTCTCTACACCAGTGAAAGGCAACCTTTTTCGAGTAGCGGCGCACTAAGTCCAAAAATTTTCTTTCGCGGCGCACCTGAGGGTCGGCCCATAAAAGTTGTGACGACACAATCTATGGACAATCGCCAATAAAAATAGTTAATTTTACAAGTTTGAAAGACATTTTATTAATAAAGGAATCAAAGGATAAATCTTCAAGACATTTGAAGATTTAATGAATTAATGTGAACGTTGAGATTGTTTTTCAGCACATATGAGATTGATGCGAGGCTCAATTTTCGAAAGACAGACGCGCATTTCCTTGTCGATCATTTGAAGTCTCTCGCGTTTCTTTGACTTCATTTCCGTGAGTGTTCCGTTATCTGTTTTTCCAACATAAAATAATGTTTAAAAAAAAAAAGTATCTTTTTAATCAACCAAAAGTTCAAAAACACTAGCAACTTTAAGTATTTTACAAAAGATTTCGCGGCGCCCCTAGAAAATTCGCACCGGTTGCCCGACAATGCTCTACACGAACTGTGTCTGACACTCACACAAATGAGAAATGGCTGAGCCGTGTGTCTGGATTGAAAACACAATTAAAATCCCCAGCCATTATAATTTTATGAGTGTTCACATTGGGAATGAATGCAAATACATTTTGGATGAATTCCCTATCATCCACATTGGGTGCATAAACATTTATCAGAATCACTTTACAATTAAATTACTCATAACAATCACGTATCTCCCTTCAGGATCAGATACCACAAATGAGACTGTTCTCTGTATAAGAATTCCCACACCTCGAGTTTTCTTTGTAAAACTGGAATGGAATATTTGGCGAGTCCAATCATTTTGCAGCCAGAACTGATCTCCTGTAAAAATACTATTTTAGCGTTTATACTTGTTAGGTGAGGGATACTTTCTTTCTTTTTAATTCGCGATTCAGGCCTTTAACATTCCAGCTACAAGTTTAAATCTGAACAATATATTCGATCTCTTTTCGCTGTTCCGTTATTTCACCGAGTACTAATTTCCGTTTGTGTGCGCCAATGCGATCTTTACTATTATTTTTCTGAGACTTTCGAATTTTCCTACTTCCATTATCTCTAACCTGCTCTGCATGTGTACCGCGCCAACATTTTTGAATTCTTTACGACATTCTACTTTGTCACCTACTCTTTGTCTTTTATTTCCGTGGTTAAATCTCTTGGCACAAAGTCTCGTCATGCGGGACGTGAAAGTGTCTCTCTGAAAAAGTCTCGTCCCAGGATTTTTTTTTATATAATAATAGAGAGCTAAATATTTTTTTTTTTGCACACACGTTCAGTTTGCCTCCATTACTATAATAGCACATGCTAACACATGAGTGAGGGGTGGGGGCGTGGAAAGTGGGTGGAGTCAAAAGAGATGCAGCTCACAGGGGCGTCACCTTACAGGTCGCTGAATCGGTTCCGAGTAGTGATGGGAAGTTCGGATCATTTTACTGACTCGAATCTTTGAGTCTCGTTCAGCAAAATGAACGAATCATTTTTCGAGTCATTTCGTTCAATTCTCTTTCCGGCTCAGACTGCATAGGTTAAGCTTATGGGGCTGTCACGTGATGAACGAAGGACTCGAAAAACCCGAAGACTCGAAACAGGCGAATCAATTCCAATACAGAAACTATAGGAAGTTGCGCAAATGCGCATGCGCGACAGAACGACTCACTCCCACGAGACGACTCGTTCTTCCCGAGTCACATTAAAGATTCGTTCAAAATGAACGAATCGTTCAAGAACGACCCATCACTAGTTCCGAGGCCTAAAACTGTCCTGAAAGCAGCAGGACTTTAATTGCCTAAAGTTGACCACCCAGCCAAAACTGAGTAACTTGATAAAAGGGGAGACCAAGAACCCAATGGTCACAGAACCCGTGTGGAGACAGCAGAAACTTCCAGAAGGACAACCATTACCGCAGCACTCCACCGATCGGCCAGACAGGAGCCGCCCTGCACCGAGATGCGTTTTCACTTTGACATCAAAGGGTTGTGGTGTGAAAAAGACAAATGAAACCCACCGGGATGACGCGTTTTTGTGTTAACAATAGACTTTTTATAGGCCGTGCACTACATGCGAGATTACAAAGAAAACGTTTTCCCCTTTTTCATGTTATTGGAATCATCTTTTTCCATTGCAATCGCTGGCAGGCGGCTGTGAACGTTGGGCTCCGTGTTTACAGTGAAGACATTCCTGAGCGACATCTTAAGGGCTTTGAAATTAAACAATTCTCCGAATGCTGGGAAGGCCGGGGGCTGTCTGAGGGGCACTTGAGCTACTGTTTGATGAAGACCCCTCTCTGAGCGCCTGAGCGACACAATAATAAAAAACATCCAAAGCCTCGGAAGAGCCTGCAGATCACTGGAACTGTCATGGATAACGGATAATATAGCGCCTTTCACAGCCTACCGTTTACTGTTAAGTGTTACTCACCCCTCATCCCGGGAGTGCGGAGTGGTGGCTCTGAGGCTAAGGACCTGCGCTGGTATCCCGAAGGTTGCCAAAAGAGATCCTACTCTGCTGGGCCCTTGAGCGAGGCCTTTAACCTTCCATTGCTCCAGGGGTGCTGTACAATGACTGACCCTGCACTCTGACCCCAAGGGGTATGCAAAAACTAACAAATTCCTAAAACAAGAAATAGTATAAGGCGAAACAAAGAACGAAAAAAAAAAAAGTCACGGGGGCAAACATGGCTGGAGAAGCTTGCAACCCCAGCAGTAAACCCTCCGCAGTTTGGGCCATGTGGTCATCTCCCTGCTGAACTGATGCAACGTCTATCAGGAGAAATGGGCACAGCAGGGCGAGGACCTTCTTGTTTGACTTCTCAAGTGCATTCAATACCATAAGGCCTAAACTGCTGGTGGAGAACTTCCGGTCAATGAGGGTCGATGCAACCAAAGAGTCCTCCATGACAGACCACCTAACCGGCAGAGCAGTTTGTGGGGTATGAAAAGGGCAGGAGTAGGACAGGGGACCCGCTGAGCCCGTAGACCTCGGACTTCAGATACGATGCTGAAATCATGTGATCTACAGAAATTCTCCAATGACGCAGACATACGGTCACGTGAAAAAGTAAGTGCACCCCAAGGAAACCATTAACTGTTTCAACACATCTGAACAGGCAAACACACCAGTGCTTCATGTAAACAGCGTCCACACATAAAAGTGATCCACTTGGACAAATGACGCCTCAAACTGACAAACATCTTGGTGATTAAAGGAATTTTGCATGGAGGAGAGGCCTACAGTTTCACCAAGCCGATGTCAGAGACTGGTGGACAAGATAGGCAGAATGCCAGCAAAAAGTCATTTCTGCTAAATCGGGCAATGCCAGCGGCCTCTCAGACCACGGCCGGACCCTTTTTTCCACCAGGAGACCATTCCATCCATTGATACTTTTGTTAAATAAAGAACTGAAAAGGCACAATGTCTCTGTGTTTTACTTCAAGTCTATCACCTTTATGTGATGGCCCCGTTTGCTTGAAGATCTGCTGTGTTTCTGTTCAGAAATTTGGAAAAAGCAACAACTTCCATGGAGTGTTTATGCTGCGCATATCACGGTGGGCAGGAGAAAGAATACGGGAGACTTGTGGACATCTATCTGTCTAAACATCTGTTATATAGCGCCTTTCACATTCACTCACCTATACATCTATTATATAGCACCTTGCACATCCATCTCTCTAAACATCCTTTTATTATATAGTGCCTTTCACATCTGTCTCTTTCTATATATATAATATAGTGCCCTTCCCTATTTATCTATCTATCCATCCATGTATTTATTATATAGTGCCTTTCACATCCAATCTATCTATTATATAGTGCCTTTCAAATCCTTTCAAATATAATTTGTTACCTTTCCCTATCTATCTATTATATAGTGCCTTTTATATCAATTGTATAGTATCATTCACATCCATCTCTCTCTCTCTATAATATAGTGCCCTTCCTCATATATCTATCCATCCATCCATGTGTTTATTATATAATGCCATTCACATCCATCTCTCTAAAAAATCTTTCTGTAAATATTGCTTATCACAAATATTAGAAGGCCTTTCACATCCATCAATAATATAGTGCCTTTCCTTATCTATTATATAGCGCCATTCACATCCATTTATCTAAATATCTTTCTATTACACATCACCTTTCCCTATCTATCAATAATATAGTGCCTTGCACACCAATTTATGTATCTAAATATATTTCTGTATTATATAGTGCCTTTCAATATCCATCTATCTACATATCTTTCTATTACGCGTACATTGTGTCTTTCACATCCATCTCTCTCTCTATAATATAGTGCCCTTCCCTATTTATCTATCCATGTATTTGCTATAAAGTGCCTTGCACATCCCTTGCACATCACTCTCTAAATAATCTTTATATAAATAGCACTTTCACATCTATTATATAGTGCCTTTCAAATCCGTCACTTATATTATGGCACCTTTCCCTATCTATACATTATATAGTGTCTTTCATATTCATCTACCTATTATATAGTGCCTTTTATATCTATTATATAGTGTCATTCACATCCATCTATCTCTCTATGATATAGTGCCCTTCTCCATCTATATATTTTATAGTGCCTTTCACATTCATCTATTCATAATATTGTGTTTTTCCCTATCTATCTATCTATCTATCTATCTATCTATCCATGTATTTATTATATAGTGTCATTCATATCCATCCATTTATAATTTAGTGCTTTTCCCTATCTATCTATCTATCTATCTATTATATAGTGTTTTTCACACCAATTTATCTATCTAAATATCTTTCTATATTATATTGTGCCTTTCCCTATCTATTATATAGTGCCTTTCACATCAGGTTATTGATCTATACAGTATGTGTGTGACATTGATTAAACCTGAATGGACAATATTTCAAATCAGAAGTGCCAGATGATGTCTCCTGTAAGCTGCTCTATTTATGAACCAAACACAGATGCCTACAGTTCATCTTCACCCCTTGATTCCTATTCTGCCCCTTTGTAGTTAAGCTAGTTCCTAACCTGGCAGCAGCAGGCATCGGGCTGTCCCAGGGTACAGTGTCACTTATTAAGCCGATGACACTGGCATGCTGCCCAAGTCTCGTTTATTGCTTTCCATGACAGTGACCCCGCGACCCCCCCACCCACCACACCTGGGCAGGCCTATCGATTTAAAGGTGCTGGCAGCGGAGCCATCAGCTAATCGGCTTGTTAAATGGCACTTAATAGCTGGGGCCTGCGCAGTGTTTTTATTGTTTTATTAATGTCGTGCCAGCCTTTTCTGTTTGTCTTGTCATGTTGGCGTTAATGCCTTACTTGATGATGTACGATTGCCCTCCTGATCCTGGACGCTCTCCTGTCCTTTATCTGTCAAAGTCCTTGGAACAATTCTGTGTTTCGGGCACATTAGACTGAAGTTTAGAGCCGAGCAAATTGTAAGATCAGTGTCAACTGCTTATTATGTATGGCGCCTTTCTAATAAAAACGCAACCTCAGGGTGTTATAATACTGTTCAAATCATCACAAAAGAAATTAGAATTAATACAAAAAATGGTTGTACAAAACTTCCTCTATGCATACATTACATAGTGACAGGGTGGCAGGCTGGCAAGGCGGTGCCAGGCATTGAAGGAGCAAGAAATGGGAAACAAATGACCCAGTATGGTTTGCATGCACTTTGTTAATGGAGGGAAATAAATGACTTCTGTGCTCACTAGGAAGAGCCAAGGATATAGCAAGGTGGGGCAAAAGTCATGTAGTAGTAGAAGTGATGGGCATCATTGGCATGGGTCAACAATGGCATCCACAAGACGCCAGTGGGTCTCATGAGTCGGTGTAGCGAGTGGCTTAACTTTGCTGTTGCACAGATTGTTAGGCGCACAGGTGTAGAAGTTCATTCTAACAGATGGTGCATTACAAAACTGTGCCAACCTCTGATTTTTAATATGAGGGGTCTTTTGTGCTTTGCCACCATTTTAGTGCCTTCACTTTCCTTTGAGAGTTCAGATGGTAATAAGTGTGGTACAGTTTGGCAGTAGTGTTTGGCATGTTATAAAACAGAACCTGGTTACAATTGTAATTCTCAAATAGATATCAATACCAGTGTTGGGTGTTATGAGGTGGGCATATGGGTACAGTACACCGTTAGCTCACAGTATATCTTTATACCAGGACTTGCATTTAACATTTTCAGCCCCTGTGGCAGATCTTCTGTAAATCATGGAGAAGCAGGAAACGGGCATCTTAACAAGAATGATAACAAAACCCAATGAAATGCTCCATGTGCCAGGCTCTCTGGCGTTTTACTGGTCAGAGGGCACATGGCACTATTATTCTCCTTGCTTAATGTGTGTGTCTCTGAAATCTAAGACTGAACAGCCAGTCGACCCTGATGACGGCCTCAACTAGTTCGGCAGGTTTCTTCACTTTGTCATCCTGCAGGCATGGCGAACAGATTCATGGCATGTGCCCGTGTGTGTAAACACTGTACTGTATATAAATGTATATGGCCATCTTCAGGGGGCACCCAGTGAATTGAAACATGCAGTTTTAGGGATTCTACTGATTGACTGATCTTAAAGGACTGGTATAGTTTAATGCTCTGACTGCCCACCTGGCACAGGTGACGTCTAGCTGTTTTGTATCCCAGCAGCCTGGAGGTCCGTGTCGGAGCGGGCATTCATTTCTGGGAGGATAAGAAAGGGCATGGATCAGAATTCCATCCAGGAGCAATCAGTTTGAGCTGTCATAAAAAAAAATTCAGAGGTATGCTAATGACAAGACGGTTACCATACTACGATAGATGCCAATGTCAAGGATTCAGTGGTGGTGCAAGTGGATGGGACTGTTACTAACAATCAAGACTGGCGTAAAGTGCCAGGACAGATACTGATAATATTACTGGCGAGGCTGTGCCAATACCAGTACCCATGATTGACTGAAGGTGCTGGTCACACAGGTTTAAGTTTATGGGGTCATGCAGGGGGATGCCAACCGATACGTGCAAGGTTTTTAATTATGTGCCCATAATGTCAGTACTAATGCAGCTTTAAGTCAATAATATGCAAAGTTATGCCAGACATACACCGCCATGATGACAGAGAGGGCAAACTAAGTGAAACCATTTCCTGTAGTGCCGGGTATACTGTATAGTGATATACCTGATTTTAATGGCAATCACAGAAGAGCTGTGTCACCACTAACAAGAGGAGCATGGTGCCAGGACTAACATAAATGCCAATGCCACATCATGTATACCAACCTATTAGTTTACGATAGCCCAGGTATTTGGTGCCATGGCTGATTGCGGATTCCAACCATACATGAAATGTGCCAATGCATGATGCTGGAGGGATGGGCAGACAGTGTACCCACAAATGCCCTAGTCAATGAAGCAGGTAAAACTCTTTCCTGTAGCACTTAGAGGTGCCAGCTATACGGTGCTCTGCTTGACTGCTAGTATTGAAGATCTCAAAAAATCTAAACTTCTCATACCCATTCAGGGTTTTGTATTGTGAGGCCAATCTTACCAATACTGTGTGCAAGGCAGGAGCCAACCCTGGATGGGATGCCAGTCTATTGCAGTACCCACGCATGTGCCCATTAATGAGACCTTTGACATTTCAGGCCAGATGTTGATACCAGCCTTCTGGTAGGACTGCCCATCGACTCCTGGTACCACTAGACAGATACTAATGTCAAGTACAGTTGGCACATGCCAATTACCAGCACTGTCTAACATAATACAAAAGCTGTGATATGGAAGAAATGGCAGGGCATGCCAGTCCACTGCCCATTTGCTTTTTCTGCTGGCACGGGTATCAGCTGAAGCATTTACTGAACATGCCATGGCTTGGTTAATGTCTCCTGCCTATTCACTCTCACAATGTGTTTAAATGCGGGTTGGCAAATCTGAGTTTTCCATACAAAGGCCACAGGGATGCCACCGGAAGTGCCAAACGGCAGAACTCAGAGCTGCTCGCTTGTTGCCCAAAGTCAAGAAATTCAAGCAGACTGTGCACTAAGAAGTAAAAATCCATTGATAACAGATGCCTGTGCCTGCGAGCTGCAGGGTGCCAGCGCCTTATGTAACTTCACGCGCTTCTGGAAGCACAGCGCACAACACCAACGAGGACGGCGTGTTATCTTTAAATAAATAATGTGGCAGAGTAAATAAAGGTGGAGGCCGCCCTCAGGTAACAATCAGGGAAAGCAGGGCTACACCTGGTCCTGCCAGACGGCCCGAGTTTGGGCGCTGCGTCATAACACTCATTTCTGTAACACAGCTGACAAATTGCTTCTCGGCGAGCCGCGATCTTCCAGGAACACGCGGTGCAGCTGCCAGCCTACCACCTATTTATAGACCAGCCCGGGTCTGCTTGGACTGTGGCTCACTTTTTCCAAAACTTGAGAAAGGTGATCTTTATTTTTTTCCCTGCTCATTTTAAAAGTGGAGACATTCTACTGTTCTGCCCGTCGCAGGCTACTGGGATTGGGCTACAGAGGGGCACCGAACTGGGATCACCGAGGACGTGCTCTCTCATTCACTAATGGTAAAGGCAGATCAGAGCAATTGGGTCATACACTGGCCAGACTGGCACCCCATGAACCAAGCAGTGCACCGTGTGGCATCCACTATCTGCCAGCCTCAGTCACAATGCAGGCAGAGTTGGGGCATCGCGGTACAAAAAAAAAACGCTTTATTGTAATCTGCCATTTCCCACTAATCAAGTAGTGTAGCGTGTTACTGCGGACTTCATTATAAAGTCGCACTGACGTTGCTAAGCAGGCAATACGCACTGTAAATTAGTGAAGGACAGCCATTAGAACTCAAAGACTGCTTGAGGAGGCAAGTGTGGCTACCCGAGCCGTGTTCGGTCGCGGTCATTTGCACTGCAGGTGTGCGCGGTTTCCATACGAGTGATGGGTGACTCGCAAACAATTTGTTCTTTCTGAACGACTCTTTGCAGTGAATTATACAAAACGTTTTGTGTGCGCGAAAGAATCAAATCGGTGGAGCTTGATGGGAGGACTGAGAGCACGCGTATCCTGCGTGATGTCATCTGCATCTCGTTTCACTGCCGCTGGTATTTGTTTAAAGCGCATGCAACAAGATCTGCCCGAAGGTCCATTTATATGTTGTAAATTTGTAAAAGCAATGCCAATGACTGTACTGTGCCATCTGCTGGAATTAATTATTCAATACAATTTATTATTACAAATGTTTGTGATGCACCATCTGTTGGAAAGACAAAAGAAATGCATTTTATTAGTAAAAATATTTGTGATGTGCCATCTGTTGGAATGGCAAATGCAATATGCGTTTTTTGACACATGCAGTGCATTTTATTAGTGTAAATGTTTGTAATGCGCCATTTCTTGGTATTAACTGTAATACATGTTATTGGTACAAGTGTTTGTGGTGCACCATTTTTTTTGGAATGATCTATGCAAGGTATTTTATTAGTACAAATATTTGTGATGTGCCATCTGTTGGAATGAACTTCAAAACACATTTATTAGTACAAATGTTTGTGCTGCACCAACTGTTAGAATGACAAATGCAATGCATTTAATTACTATAATGGTTTGTGATAAGTCTTCTGTTGGAATGAACTATGTAATCCATTTTATTTATACAAATGTTTGTGATGCGCCATCCATTGGAATATCAAATGCAATGCATTTTATTACTAGACATTTGTGATGTGCCATCTGTTGGAATGGCAAATGCAATGCATTTTATTACTAGACATTTGTGATGTGCCATCTGTTGGAATGGAAAATGCAATATTTTTTTTATTATTAAGGAATGACACATGCAGTGCATTTTTATTAGTGTAAATGTTTGTAATGTGCCATTTGTTGGTATTAACTTTTTAATACATGTTATTGGTACAAGTGTTGTGGTGCACCATTTGTTTGGAATGATCTATGCAAGGTATTTTATTAGTACAAATCTTTGTGATGTGCCATCTGTTGGAATGAACTTCGAAATGAATTTTATTACTACAAAGGTTTGTGACGCACCGTTTGGTGGAATGGCAAATGCAATGCATTTTACTACTAGACATTTATGATGTGCCATCTGTTGGAATGGCAAATGCAATATTTTTTTTTTTATTAAGGAATGACACATGCAGTGCATTTTTATTAGTGTAAATGTTTGTACTGTGCCATCTGCTGGAATTAATTATTCAATACAATTTATTATTTCAAATGTTTGTGATGCACCATCTGTTGGAAAGACAAAAGAAATGCATTTTATTAGTAAAAATATTTGTGATGCGCCATCTGTTGGAAAGCCAGATGCAGTGCGTTTTATTAGTGTAAATGTTTGTAATGTGCCATTTGTTGGTATTAACTTTGTAATACATGTTATTGGTACAAGTGTTTGTGGTGCACCATTTTTTTGGAATGATCTATGCAAGGTATTTTATTAGTACAAATCTTTGTGATGCTCCATCTGTTGGAACGACAAAAGAAATGCATTTTATTAGTACAAATCTTTGTGATGTGCCATCTGTTGGAATGAACTTCGAAATGCATTTTATTACTACAAAGGTTTGTGACGCACCATTTGGTGGAATGGCAAATGCAGTACATGTTTTAAGGAATAGTAAATGCAAAGCATTTTATTAGTACAAATGATTGCAATGCGCCATCTGTTGGAAGGAACTTTGCAGTGCATTTATTTAGTACAAATGTATGTGCTGCACCACCTGTTGGAATGACAAGTGCAATGCAAAGTCAAAATTCTACTGTTTTGATCTGACAATAGTGCGTATTAACTGAATTATTTGTGAGGCACTATATCAGGTGGAGAATGATAGATTGATTGGTTGTCTTTAAATCTGTGACAGGGAAAAGCTGCTGCATTTCTCACTTAGTCTGTTTTAGATTTTCTATCAATCACTGGTACTGGCCTCAAGCTCGCTGTGAGCAGAGGGAGACGAGGAGGTCAGTGTGTCAAGTTCTATCCTGCATTACATGGCTTGGGTGGAGCTGCTAGACCTATAGATACAAACCTCCGGGCAATACAAACAACTCACCCTGGTACAACATTGCGCACTGTAAGCGGGTTACACAAATTAATTCATTCTTTTGTTACTTTGATGCACCCTGCAAACCCCCTTTTTGTCTGTAATGATCCTAAGCCAACATCTGGCACTTTGCAGTTTGGACTTGAAGTCAAATCCCTGTGTAAACTTTTCATTTCCTGTTGAATCATCTCATTGCTTTGCAAAGGTGCTCAGGCCGCCTTCAGAGGCCCTCACTCACATGCGCACCACCGGAGGAGTGAAGAGCGTCTGTGCAGAAAGCCGGGACAAGTGCGACTCCTCGAGGGGTGTGGCCAAAATCCAATGGGTGGGGCAATGCAAACAGAGGAAAGATACGAGCATGATGTGGCTTGGAAGTTGAATTTGTTTTCAATCTCACAGGTTCTTAAGCTTTACAAATGATTTGAGGTTTTCAGAGTGACGTGTTTCAGCTAGGGTGACCTTACCTTAAAAGTTTAAAAATATTCCTACATGCATTTCTGTTTTTCCCCCAACCACGCCCGTTTTCCCCGGCGGGTATTTTTCTCCGCGCACTTTTCTTTGCTGTGCCAGCCTGAGTTCTCCAACGTTCAGACGCGAGGGTGCTGTGCTCATCCCCAGGGGCGCTGGAACAGAACCTGTGCCACTGGCACGTGCACGCGTGTAACAAAGGCAGGCTGGAGGTTGTTTTCCTTGATCAGTGCGCTGTTTGCTATGCGCGGCATCACTCAGGTCGTACTTTGGCAGTTTAACTGGCTAAGCCACCCATCTGGGATCACGCAGGGAGCTGGGAATGCACACGTTGGGTTTTTATATAGCGCCTTTCTATTGCTCAGATCATGCGGTGGTGCTCTATATGTTTTACTTTTGAAGGGATTTCAAGAAATTCTCTAAAAAGAACATTTAAACGTTCTATATGAGCAAATCTCTGTGAGCTTCCATTAACGTTTATAGTTGATGTGCACTTTAGTGTGGCGTAGGGCAGCGTTACTCAAACACTGGTGTCGACATAAATGGCTGCTGCTTTTAATGGTAGTGGGTCACGGTTCAACTCTCCAATGTGGGGTGCCCCCCCCCACCCCCCACCCCGAGCCCTTAAACCGTCCTGTATGTTTACACACGACAATAGTAATAAAATTAATTGCATTTATCATTCCAACAGATGGTGCATCACAGACATGTGTAGTAAAACATTTTACTACTACAAATATTTCTGATGTACCATCTGTTGGAATGACAAATATGATACACTTCCATTACAAAATACATTCCAAAAAGTTAATTACACAGATTTCAAACTGTCTTAGTTTGGTACCAGGGCTAGTATATAAATAAATAAACAAATAAAATACATTCATTCATACAAAAACATTTCATAAATAAATGCATGCATGCGTAAATATGTACACAAATACATACATACATACATAAACAAACAAAACTACACAGTTAAACACACAAATAAACATAAACATGAATACATTTGCATACATATACAGAGTAGCCAAACGTGTCAATCTATAAATACAGACATAAACAACTATGTAAATAATTAAATACATAAATAAACAAACAAACAAATAAAAAGACCCCCAGTCATCACACATCCATCTTAATAAAAGGACAACTCTCGGGGTGTCCTTTGTTAGATCAAGAAGACACTTGGATGGGAAAAAGTGGATCACGACACCAAAAAAAGTTGAGAAGTCAATACTGACATAGTGGTTGAGGCCTTGGGTTCAAATCCTGCTCCTAAATACTGTGTGACCACAACCAAGTCGCTTCACCAATCTCATCCCTCAGATGTGACCTTAAGTCAGGGGGTCCGTCAAATCACCAATGACACCGAGGAGGAGGAGGAGGAGGAGGATCAGAGGGCAGTTGCTCAACACGTCACAGTCCACCTCACTAATTGAAGTCCCCAAGTCACCCCCAGGCACAACATTAAACGCGCTGCTCTGCCGAGACCTACAGGAGGAGACGGCGAGGCGGGCACAACTTGAGCTGAAGACAAACACTTTGACAAGATGACGTGTGAATACTTGAGACGGAGAGAGAATGGAAATCTTGCAAGAAAAGTCTGATTCAGTAGCTATGACTGAAACGCATCCAATTATGTTCAGGCAAGTCGGGCGCTCGGCTGCCTGCCTGGCACAATTACAGTGTAAGCAAGAGGATGTGTGATTCACCGGCGGCACATTACACGACTCTGAAGTCGGAGGGGATGTCAAAGCTAGCGACTGCAGTCACACCCTGAGGATGTCAGATACTAGTAGGCCGTGTGCCGAATTCTCAGCCCAGTGTCACATTTATGGAGTATTGCAAGCTAGCTGCATGTCCGGCGGGTTACTGCGAGTTACGCAATGTGCTGTACCTACAGGTGAGCGGGCGTTCATTCTCAGCCCACCCCTTAGTCAGACAAAAAGCAAACCAGTTTGATTTTGTCAGAGTGAGTTGCAAAATGGGCTGACTGAGTGGAGGGGGGTGTCAAGCTACACGACCACTGGTCAAACGAGCGCCGAAACAAAGAAATAAATACATTCATACTACCTACACACGTCCACCTTACTGAGAAGGACAAGTGCCTGTGAGTCTCTCTGGATGTTATGTCTCTGTCTTTCCAACAGAGTGTGCTTCATAAACATCTGTAGTAATAAAAACGCACTGCATGTTCCATTCCAACAGATGGTGCACCACAAACAATTATATAAATACAATGCATTGCTTTAATTACATTTTCTTACTTATTAGTCATCTTGGCATTTGTTCAGACTATAGTGTGTGTACATATTTATTTATTTAAAGAGCTTTTGTAAAAAGACAAATATTTATCATTCCAACAGATGGATCTTTACAAATGTTTAGGTAAGAAAATGCATTGCACTGGTCATTCCAGCAGACTGCGCATCACAAACATTTGCTGTAATAAAATGCATTTCATTTTCTTCCTTTTCAGTCATTCTGGTGTGTGTTCAGACTGAAGTACACATGAATATTTATTAATTTAATGAAGAGCTTTTGTAAAAAGCCAGATATTTATCATTCCAATAAATGGTGCACCACAAACATTTGCTGTAATAAAATGCATTGCATTTGTAATTCTAGCACATGGCACAAACAACTGGAATAATAAAATACATTACATTAATTACATTTTCTTCCAGTCTAGTTATCCTGGCCATAGTGTGTGTGTAATATATATATATATATATATATATATATATATATATATATATATATATATATATATATATATATATATGTATACATATCTACACACACACACACATTATATATATATATATATATACAGTACATATATAGTACAGTACAGTATATATATATCCATTTTCTAACCCGCTGAATCTGAATACAGGGTCATGGGGTCTGCCGGAGCCAATCCCAGCCAACACAGGGCACAAGGCAGGAACCAATCCTGGGCAGGGTGCCAACCCACCGCAGGACACACACAAACACACCCACACACCAAGC